>NW_021311551.1:0-1810 GCF_002162155.2 Triticum dicoccoides
CATAGGTTGTTCCTCGTTGGTGCTATGGAAGGCATGACGGATGGGCGAGTTTGGTGGATAGGTGGCTCGGCGCCGATGCAGAGTTTGCTGCCAAGAGCATCAAGGCCCGGGCTAACCGTGGAGACGACGGGACACACGGCCAAGGAAACAGGAACCAATGGGGCTTCAAGGCCATGAAGATATATCTATGTGCATGATGCATTTTTGTTCTTCTTTACGTCATGTTCTTATGTATGGCTGACTTCTATTTGACGTTGTAGGAGGACAAGTTGAAGAGGCCGCTCTCAGACATGGAGTCGTGGAAGCTGGCCCGCGAGCGGAGTCATCGCAAGGAGGGCGAGAGCCAGTACTACGGCAAGACCGAGGAGCACCTGGGGTCTTACATTCATCACTATCAGGAGTTGCATCCAGATGTTCCTGTTGCTGAGGTCGCCCAGTCTCAGATCGACGACATGGCGGTGGTGGCCATCCAGGGGAAGAAGAATGGCTGGTATCCGTGTTTCGATGGCTTGATCACTCCTTCGATCTCGTACACACGGCTTCAGGCTAGCAACCCGAGCCAGTTAGAGAGTACGGGGCGTTCACAGACTCCCTTAGCCCGCCAGCATGCTGTAAGTACTTCCTCTTTATCTTTTTCTATCTTGCATTCTCAGTTTATTTTCAGCATTGCTCACTTAGAAACAACTTAAATTATGTAGGCATATAAGGAGTTTGTCGAGCATAGGAATCTCGAGGTGTGGGAGTACTTGAAACGAGTGAAGGCAAACGATGATTACAACCGTCAGATGATGATGGTTAGTTTTGCCCTCTTAAAACCAACCTAAATTTTTGCACTTTCATTCCTTCTGATCTTCTAGTTTGCTTGTTTAACTAACATTCAGGCTATGTTGGCGTCTTGGACTAACCGCACGGATCCACCACAAATCGGACCCCCACCACCACCTGCGAGAGAACCCCCACACGTGCCCACGTTCGATGAATGGGTGGCACTAGGCAGTGATGGTCCGGTTAGTACATTTGCCTAACTACTAGCAAACTAGTTCTCGTTCATGAAACACTATCATATCATATTTACCGTTAGAATCTTTTCTGAAACATGTAGGGGAACGGTGGCTCGACTCCTGCTCCATCGACCCCAGTCACTCCGATCTGGCAGAGTGGTGGTGGTCGTGATGGCGGTTTTGGCGGAGGTTGTGGTGGTGGTTTTGGCGGAGGTGGTGGTGGTGGTTTTGGCGGAGGTGGTGGTTTTGGCGGGGGTGCTCTTGCTTGATGATTCCGTGCATGTGGCCATCGTGCCATGCCTTTCATATTCCTACCTTTATCATGTTTCATGTCTTGCACTACTTTTATGTTCATGAACTTCCATCGGTGATGATCTTTAGATGATGTGATGAACTTGAGTATGTTTAGATGATGATGGTGAACTTGAGTATGTTTAGATGAACTTGAGTATGTTCACATGATGAATTGTCATATTTCTGCATAATTTCATATTGTTCTGTTTTGAAATGCTGTCAAATGAATTGGAAAAGAGAAAAAAGGGAAAATAAAAAAAACAAAAAAAACTATGCCTACGGCAAAGCCGTCGGCATATATACGCCCAGGAGTTACCAGGAGCTGCCACGTGGCAGAGATATGCCTACGGCAAAGCCGTCGGCATAGATTTCCATCTATGCCGACGGCTTTGCCGTAGGCATAGCCCTGCCGCCAGGAGAAGCCGGGGACGACACGTGGCGCAGGTATGCTGACGGCTAGGCCGTCGGCATAGATTTCCATCTATGCCGACGGCCGAGCCGTCGGCATACATGCG
>NW_021311552.1:0-856 GCF_002162155.2 Triticum dicoccoides
GTCCCGAGGTTGAAGAAGACATCGAGGGCGGTGTTGCGGCACGTCCGGGGCCTCGTGGCTCGTTGAGGAGGTAGAGGGAGGACCGGCGGAGCTTCCTGGGGCGTCGGTGAGCCGTGGGGTGGCCGGTAGCCACGGTGGCTCTCGTCGGTGGCGGCGGCTCCGTTCGGGTGAGGAGAACAGAGGAGGGGGAGAGTGTTCGGGGAAGAGAGAGGGAGCAGCGAGGGAGGAAGAGGAGCGAGGGGACACGAGGCGTCGTCGTGGCGTCGCTAGGGAGACCGGGGGAAGCAGGAGGTGGCCGAGCAGGGTGGAGGTGGCGCGCGCGGCGGCGTCGCGGTGTCCGTCCTCCTGGCAGGGAGGAAGACGACAGGGGAGGGGGCAGCGGTGGGCTGGGCCAGCGGGAGGAGCTGGGCCGGCTGGGCTGGACAGGTAAGCGCCAGGTAGGCTTCTGCTCTTTCTGCTTTTATTTACTGTTTTCTATTTTTGTTCTGTTTTATTTAATTGGCACTGAATTTTAATTCAAACAGAATTTGAAAACAGTGCCAAAACTCCCCTGGATATTTTTAAGTCACTTAATGGACTTCTCCACACATAACAAAAATATCTCAGGTCATTTGAAAATATATTCATTATATATTATGAATATAACTCCAAATTCAAATAAAATATTGATTTAAAATCAGAGCCCAATAATTCCTTAGAAATGTCCCAAAATTTTGGTTTGATTTATAACTCTTGCCAAAATTGTCAGAGCTATTTCTAGGGCATTTTGGATTTACTGATTGCAATTTTAGGGTTTCTTGCCCCTCTTTATTTAGGGTTTTGAGGCTTCCAATTTCCCTCAGTTCAAATTTCAGAA
>NW_021311553.1:0-1465 GCF_002162155.2 Triticum dicoccoides
TGTGTTGAATGACTTATTGCATGTTTGCTTATTTAAGCATGTTGTAGCATGTAAATTTGATGCAAGTAAGGTTTATTCACCAATGTTGGGATGGTTTAATGATGAACATTGTCAATCTTTTGAAATGAATAAGAGCTTCACTTATATGTGCAAACTGAGTTGCAATATTTTCATGCCTTCTACTTCTTGTGCTAATTTTTTTGCTTTAGATTTTATGAACTATGCAAGTTACTCATCTATTCATGTGTCATATATGCAAAAATCAAGGGAAGTAAAAATGGATGACATATACATATACAACATGTACACCTTGTCTCTTTTGTTAGCCACATTTCAGATTAAGCAACGCCGAGGACGGCTTTATTTTCAAGAAGGGGAGGATGATGAGGACATGACTACCTTGGATATGACCAAAAATATTGCATATATGCATATTTGTCAGGTGTGTGGGACATTTGTACAATCCACATATGAAGATAAGGAAGAAAGAGATGTTTATTTGCTGTCCAAAAAGTTCTCTCACGTCACTTTTGGCCCAAGAGAAGATAGAGTCCAAGTCTCTCACGTTCTGGATTCAGATTCCGACTGCACAGACATACCTGACTCAAAACGCACACAAGTTTTTCATACGGACTCCGAATTGGGTGATTCTTTTTTTGTTAGAAACTAGATTTCGTGCACTTTCCAACCCAATTTGAATCACCTTCAAATTCGTCCGGAGCGTTGAGTTGTGGGCGAAACAATCTGATGCTGCAGCAGAATCCGAGTCAAACTACAAGTCCAAAGGTGTTACATCACCTCTACTTGGGCCCATTGGCCTTGTACGACCTAGATTTAGTTTTAGGCTGCCTTGGGACGTCCTCCCACCTCCTTGGCCACCACCCCTTGCTCCTATATAAGTAGATCCATCTAGTAGCTTTTCCTTGGGATTTGTTTAGTTAAAAGTTAGCCATTGCAACTTCGTGTGCTTTGTTTGTGTCCAACGACCAGACCAAGACCACTTTTCGGATCCCCACCATTATCAATACTTCTTACATATTCGCGATATTCAGATTGCTGTTATCATATTCTTGCTTGTTCTTCGATTGCTTGCAGGAATAGACCTTCGTGGTCAGGTTGATCGTGCTCCGGCGTGGTCAATAACCTCTCGGAGTTGGTTTAGCGATTGCTAAGGCACAACGTCGTTGCACGTTTATAGTCGGATCGTCAAAGTCGTCTCCACCAAATCGATAGTTATCATCTCATCGAAAGATCGGGACACCCCGCCTCTATCAGGAGCAAGGCGAGGGGAGGCCGGATCCGCGACGGGGCCTCCGGGATCCGTCCATCTCCGGCGAGGAGGCGGCTTGGCGCGGTCGACGCGGGCTCCGGGCGACGACGGACGGCATCGGGCGGGTGCAGGGCGAGCGGCGGTGTCGAGGGACGAGAGAGGCGATGCGGGATCGGGGTCGGGGTCGTTGCCCCT
>NW_021311554.1:0-935 GCF_002162155.2 Triticum dicoccoides
GTGATTCCTATTACAATAGCATGAACATCTCATACATTACATATAGATCATTCATCATTCATCACAACTTTGGCCATATCATATCACAAAGCACTTGCTGCAAAAACAAGTTAGACGTCCTCTAATTGTTGTTGCAAGTTTTACGTGGCTGAAGTAGGGTTCTAGCAAGAATGTTTTCTTACCTACGTGAAAGCCACAACGTGATTTGTCAACTTCTATTTACCCTTCATAAGGACCCTTTTCATCGAATCCGCTCCAACTAAAGTAGGAGAGACAGACACCCGCCAGCCACCTTATGCAACTTGTGCATGTTAGTCGGTGGAACTGGTCTCACGTAAGCGTACGTGTAAGGTTGGTCCGGGCCGCTCCATCCCACAATACCGTTGAAGCAAGATAAGACTAGTAGCATCAAGAAAGTTGACAACATCAACGCCCACAACAAATTGTGTTCTACTCGTGCAAGAGAACTACGCATAGACCTAGCTCATGATGCCACTGTTGGGGAACGTTGCAGAAAACAAAAAAAATTCCTACGGTTTCACCAAGATCCATCTAGGAGTTCATCTAGCAACGAGTGATTAGATGCATCTACATACCTTGTAGATCGCGAGCGGAAGCGTTCAAAGAACGGGGATGAGGGAGTCGTACTCAACGCGATTCGAATCAGCGAAGATCCTAGCACTGAACGGACGGCACCTCCGCGTTCAACACACGTACGGAACAGCCACGTCTCCTCCTTCTTGATCCAGCAAGGGGGAAGGAGAGGTTGAGGGAGATGGCTCCAGCAGCAGCACGACGGCGTGGTGATGATAGAGCTGCAGTACTCCGACAGGGCTTCGCCAAGCACTATGGAGGAGGAGGAGGTGTTGGAGAGGGAGAGGGAGGCACCAAAGGAAAAGGTCAGAAGTCCTCCGTCTCCCCCACTATATATAGGA
>NW_021311555.1:0-1117 GCF_002162155.2 Triticum dicoccoides
TGTGATTTACTGTTTCACGGTCATTTAGCTCTCTAAACAAATTGGTAAATGACTGAAAACAGCAAATGATGTCAGAACGTGTTGGAAATTGATGACGTCGCTTTAAATGCTGCATACTGAATGCAAAAGAAGTCTGGAGTTCAAATAAGTTTAAAAAAAAATGAAGTGCCCGTGTAACAGATGAGTTCTCGTCCGAAACCTTGATACTCTGAAAGAGATTGTCCAGTTTGTACACGAAGTGCGTCCAGTTTTTGCCGTGACACTCTGTACTCTTTCGCACATGCTATGCGGGTGAAATGATGATACCATGCCAAGTTTTAACATTTTCAGAGTTCATTTTGTTGTGATTTACTGTTTCACGGTTATTTAGATCCCTAAACAAATTGGTAAATGACTGAAAAACAATAAATGATGTCAGAACGTGTTGGAAGTTGATGACGTCGCTTTGAATGCTGCATACTGAACACAAAAAAAATCTGGAGTTCAAATGATCTTTTTGTGTACAATCTGAATTGTCAATATGAGTACTCAACGGTTTAGAAACCGGTGAAGACTCATATTGAGTCCACAAATTATACACACAGAGTTCAATGAAGACCAAATGCTTATGATAGTTTGAGAAGTAACATATTTAAGATGGTAAAAATCTTGCTAGGGGAGCGAGGTGGGACTAAAAACGGCCTGCCACAACCTCTTTACTTTCGGTTCGTCCCATGAACCGGTACTAAAGGTGTTGGCCGGGCCCCAGCATCTTTAGTACCGGTTCGTGGCATGAACCGGTATTAAAGGTTCGCACTGAACCGGTACTAAAGATCCCCTCCCGCCTAGCCATTTGAACCGGTCACATTAGTGCCGGCTCAAATGCAAACCAAGACTAATATGTCTCACATTTGACCCTTTTTCTACTAGTAATTACATGCAATTGGATCTAGTGCTTGTTGTGTGGTATTAGCCACTCTGCTATTTGCATCATATGCATCGCAGGATTTGATCTGGTGACGAGGCTTGACCAAGAATCATGCGTGCATGTGTAGAGATGCACTGGAGTGGACCGGAGCACGTGAAAGTGGTACATGCATGCATTGGTGTTGACTCATCCACATAGCAAGAAGTTTAT
>NW_021311556.1:0-1140 GCF_002162155.2 Triticum dicoccoides
GAATTCATTGGTGTAGGGGTTGAAGATGAAGTTCATCATGCGAGAGAACGTCGGAGGAGCGTTGGCGAGGCCAAAAGACATGACGGTGTATTCATATGAACCAAAGCTTGTCCTGAACGCCGTCTTGGGAATATCTTGCTCACGAATACGAATCTGATGATAACCCATACGGAGATCAAGCTTGGAGAATACTTGAGCACCCTTGAGTTGTTCGAACAGCTCATTGATGTTGGGAAGTGGGTATTTGTTCTTGATGGTCTTCTTGTTTACTGGACGGTAATCAACACAAAGTCGACTCGATCCATCCTTCTTCTTCACAAAAAGAACACCACAACCCCACGGAGAAGTACTAGGCCGAATGAGACCCAATCTTTCTTGCTCATCGAGTTGTTTCTTCAACTCCTTCAACTCTTCGGGGCCGAGCTTGTAGGGACGTTTGCACACAGGTTCCGTACCGGGCTCAAGTTCAATAACAAATTCAACCAGCCGGTTTGGAGGCATCCCTGGAAGTTCTTCTGGAAAGACGTCTTGATATTCGCAAACGACAGGAATCTGCGAAATAGCATCCAATTCACCCTTCTCATTGAGAGAAAACAACCGGATGGTATTATCCCAAGCAGCAAAGACAATTACATCCTCAGACGAATGAGTCAATTGAATCTGCCTGGCTGCACAATCAAGCTGAGCTTTATGCTTAGAGAGCCAGTCCATTCCGAGAATAAGATCGATATCGGAGTTGCCAAGAACCACCGGAGAAGAGAGAAACTTGCAGTCGCCCAAAGTGATTGTAACATCCGGAACACACACTCGAGATGTCAAGAGGCTGGCCGGAGAGTCAATAGACAACGGTCTCGGCAACATTTGAGTAACAAAATCATGCTTGGAAGCAAAAGGTCTCGAGATGAAACAATGCGATGCACCAGTGTCAAAAAGAACTTTTGCAGGAATATCATTAACAGGAAGGTTACCCATGATCACATCTGAAGAATCCTCTGCCTGAGCTGCATTCACCATATTGACCTTGGCGTGCTTGGGATTGTGCTTGACCACAGCTGTACTTGCCGATCTGACAGGAGGAGGAGGAGGAAGACGCCTCTGGTTGGTACACTTGTTGGCATAGTGACCCTTCTGTTGGCACTT
>NW_021311557.1:0-1864 GCF_002162155.2 Triticum dicoccoides
TACCGAAGAGGCTACCAAAGGCGGAAAGGTGAGAGTGCGTATAATCCATGGACTCAACATTAGTCAAAAGAACTCATATACTTATTGCAAAAATTTAGAAGTCATCAAAAATCAAGTACTATGCGCATGCTCCTAGGGGGATAGATTGGTAGGAAAAGACCATCGCTCGTCCTCGACCGCCACTCATAAGGATGCACAAGCCAGGTACACTTCATGTTTCAAATTTGTTACACAACTTTAACCATACGTGCATGCTACGGGACTTGCAAACTTCAACACAAGCATTTCTCAAATTCATAATCACCCAACTAGCACGACTTTGATATTATCACCTCCATATCTCAAAACAATTATCAAGCATCAATCTTATCTTAGTATTCAATTCACTCAAAAGAAAGTTTCACATATCTTGAATACCAAGTATATTAACATTAAGCAAATTACCATGATATTAACGACTCTCAAAATAATCTAAGTGAAGCATGAGAGATCAATAGTTTCTTTAAAACAAATCCACCACCATGCTCTAAAAGATATAAGTGAAGCACTAGAGCAAAAAGTATCACGCTCAAAAGATATAAGTGAAGCACTAGAGCAAAACTATCAAGCTCAAAAGATATAAGTGAAGCACATAGAGTATTCTAACAAATTCCAATTCATGTATGGCTCTCTCAAAAGGTGTGTACAGCAAGGATGATTGTGGTAGACTAACAAGCAAAGACACAAATAATACAAGACGCTCCAAGCAAAACACATATCATGTGGTGAATAAAAATATAGCTCCAAGTAAACTACCGATGGAAGTGGACGAAAGAGGGGATGCCTTCCGGGGCATCCCCAAGATTTGACTTTTTGGTGTCCTTGGATTATCTTGGGGGTGCCATGGGCATTCCCAAGCTTAGGCTCTTGCCACTCCTTGTTCCATAATCCATCAAAAGAATTCACCCAAAACTTGAAAACTTCACAACACAAAACTCAACAGAAATCTCATGAGCTACGTTAGAGAAAGAAAACAAAGAACTACTTCAGGTACTGTAATGAACTTATTCTTTATTTATATTGGTGTTAAGCCTACTGTATTCCAACTTCTCTATGGATTATAAACTATTTTACTAGCCATAGATTCATCAAAATAAGCAAACAACACACGTAAAACAGAATCTGTCAAAAACAGAACAGTTTGTAGCAATCTGTAACTAACACAAACTTCTGGAACTCTAAAAATTCTACCAAAATAGGAAGTCCTGGAAAATTTGTTTATTGAACAGCAACAAAAAGAATCAACGCAAAAGCACGTTTCTGTGATTTAACAAAACTATATTCGTGCATGCAAAGTTTCCGTTTTTCAGCAGAATCAAATCAACTATCATCGTAGGTTATCCTATAGGTTCTACTTGGCACAAACACTAATTAAAATACAAAACCACATCCAAATAGAGGCTAGATGGATTATTTATTCCTAAACAGAAGCAAAAACAAAAAATACAAAATAATATTGGGTTGCCTCCCAACAAGCGCTATCGTTTAACGCCCCTAGCTAGGCATAAAAGCAAGGATAGATCTAGGTATTGCCATCTTTGGTAGGCAATCCATAAGTGGCTCTCATGATAGATTCATATGGTAATTTTATTTTATTTCTAGGGAAGTGTTTCATGCCCTTCTTTAAGGGAAATTGGAATCTAATATTCCCTTCCTTCATATCAATAATTGCACCAATCGTTCTAAGGAAAGGTCTACCAAGAATAATAGGACATGAAGGATTGCAATCTATATCAAGAACGGTAAAATCTACGGGCACATAATTCCTATTTGCAACAATAAGAACATAATTAATTCTTCCCATAGGTTTTTTAATAGTGAAATC
>NW_021311558.1:0-2746 GCF_002162155.2 Triticum dicoccoides
TGGCCACACCATCGTGCTCCTGAAGGTGATCGCTTCAATTCAGCGTTGCAGCACCTGCAGAGGCCCCCTATGGTACGTGCTTTACTCTTGTTATCCTATGCTTTACTTTTTTGGCTTTGTGGCCTGCCTACGAGACATAGCTAGGATTGCGTGTTGAATCAGGCAGTATTTTTGACTTCTGTTGTGAGGCTATGCTCATGCTCGTACCTTTTTCTCTCGTATGATAATAGACATATCATAATCCATTATTCTTCTAGGGTTGCCCTAGGCACCATTACTGTCACATGGTAGTAAAAAGCAAATATAGATTTCTATGAGATTCCGTAGAGACCAAATTTATCTCAAGCAAAATATAGTAACCAATATTATTGAAGTTTTACAACTTGACTCATGTGCAATGGACAAAGAACACGACTAGGAAACCTTCTTCAGGACTAAAACCCAACCACACCCTACTCTATCGCTTTATGGCCAAGTGTACACTCCACACTGCTGGACTAACTGCTTGCATCTTCGTCGTCTTCAACCACATCTGCATCCGATAGCCTAGCATGGTACTGCTTGAACCTATTCCTGTATTTCATTTTGTTGTAGGGTGAATCTACAAGCACAACAGGTAGCTTTTTTCTGAATTTCTCGATGTAGGCTTGCATGCAAGGATATGTTAGTATCTTTCTATAAGTTTTAGAAAAAGACATAATTTTAGGTGTTACTCTACGTACTTCGTCATATTGCTTACTCAGTTTTAGTCCCGTAAATAATTCGATGTTCTTCAGCATGTACAGTGCACAACAAGAACTGCAACATTTTATGTTGTTAGATCAGCATTTCAGATATTAACAATCTAAAACAAAAACAAAATCTAATATTTTTTTATTGACATTTCATCGGATTTTGGCACATTAATGTTCCGTACTGGCCATTGCGTCACGTTAATGTCTTCCCATGCATTGCTTTCTATCCCATTGACTCGCCTCCCTGCTCTCAGATGTGCTTCCATCCCACGTACCTGCAAGCCCAATGGGATGAGAAGTTGCCTACGACTAATACCTACATACGATGTCAAATCCTTTGTTATAATTAAAGATGTTGAAATTCTCACCACGTTATGTACTTCTTTGGGTACCATACAGTGGAAAAGTGAATCAAGAACCTGAATCTCCTTCCTTCTGGGGTTTACGACCACAAGTAACCAGTGGACGTTTTGGCTGTTCGTAGGTAGGAAAACCTGGATTGCACAGATAATTAGATCAACGTGTATAGTAATAAAAAATCTATTCAAAGTCAGGTTAAAATACCATATCATGTTTCAGGTAGCTGGTGCCTTGTGTTGTTCCAGGAATGCCTGCCAAAGCGTCCTCGTATAGCACTCCTCTATCCTACTATCTCTTTCGAGCTTAGCGATGCCGGCCACCCTCTCAATGTAAACCAGTTGGCCGTCCCTTGTATCAATTGGGTCATCATGACGCATGAGCTGGATCGCAGCATCAACCACCTACAACAATAATCAAGTTAATTGTATTGTACAAAAATGAAACTTGATAAACTAATTTGTGAAATATCTTACTTCGTCGCCCAACCATATGGCTTCTTCAGATCCATCTTTTTGGGTGAGGCATTGCAAATGCTTCGATAGCACGACAATGTCATCAACTAAGACCATTTGTTTTTCATGATTTGTACTGTTGATCAGTGACGCTACGAAATCCTGTCGAACCACATCTAGCTGGTCCCTCTGGGTTTCAGTAACTTCTGACCTCTTTTTTAAGTTGCTAGAGATGATTTTCCTCTTTTTATTGTTCGTGTCCTCGAAATCATTTGTAGACTCTGATGGAGTCTTGTTTTTCCTTTTTTTCCTTCTCGGTATCGTACGAAGCATACTCGTCATTCTTAAATAATTGCAATACCACATTTTTCTTTTCGCCCCCATGATTTGGTGGCGTCGATTCAACCACACTTACTTCTTGCTGCTTTTGAAAGGACTCATCATGGCTGTCATCATATGCGAAGGAACGGGGATCTTCAGGCTCTCGTGATCCCGTAGCCTTTACAGAGTGCTGCTTATTCCGTCTGTTGAACGGAATCTGTCATACGAAATAAACCGCATGTTAGCCTTTAGCAGATTCTTGCTCAATTATAGGTAAAGTGTGCATCACCTGGAAATCTTCAAGGCTTGTGGTGGCTTTGGAACGCATTTGCTTATCCAAACTAGGTGCACCTTGGATATCATCCACCTCTTTCAAAAGCTTATGAATACCACTGAGATCCTGTTTGAGTTTTCTTTCAGCTCTTTCTAATGCTTCATCCTATACGTGGAAGATCACATGTTATTTCTGAAACGACAATGATTGTTTCATGATTAAGTTAACATGCGTACGTCAAACTCTTCATCAAGGTTCTTCATTGGGGGCTCCATGTCATCATTTTTATTCCCTACTTACAATGGTGCTTAGCAGCGACCTCTGTGACATCATTTTGTTTCCCCTGGTCAGAAGCCTGCTCGGCATTCTCAACAGAGGCCTCCATTGGGTGTGAAGGTGCCAGCATTCGAAAACATGTTTAAGTACGCACAATTGTGCTAATGCGCACTTGTTTGGTTTTGCATAATCCTCTTCTGCAACCTCCAATGGTCTCTTCCTAGCCCTCCTCAGCCCACCATCTTCTGCATCTGAATCTTCCTCTTCTTCCGCATCTGAATCTCCCTCTTCTTCTGCATCTGAATCTCCCTCTTCTTCTGTACCTGAAT
>NW_021311559.1:0-1366 GCF_002162155.2 Triticum dicoccoides
GGATAACCCATGCAGAAGGGTTGAGCTGGCAGAGTCACAATATAGCATGGAGAACTCATCGACAGCACTCTTGTTGTCATCTTTTGGTTCAGAAGAACTCCTGCCAAGAATGGTTCATGGTAATTGGAAGAAGGATGTACCACGAACCTCGAGGACTATCGCAAAGGTTACTACTATCCTAAAGGGACTAGCAAACACTATCAACATGAAGTAAGTAGAGTGAATCTCGGGTTCAAGAACCCAGGAATAGAATGCCTACTAACTAAATGGCATCACATGATGCTTTCGATAATAAAGGCCAGAATCTTCACACTGGGAACACAAAACGTTGCTAGATTACTAGGTGACTCCCTAAAACACCTAGGGTCATAATAATTATTCCAACATATATGTCGAGGCAATAAAGTACCTCAACTCACTAATTTGTGTGATTAATCTGACCAAAGGCACATCGGAAACAGAAGGAAGGGATTTGCAAATGCATCGGACTATTTAGAAACCTGGGATGACTCCGATAGCATAACGGCTATAAATGCTCAAAGGATTGGAGACATGCTACAAAATGGTGGCATAGCCACTCAGAAGCACAATATCAAGGTTTCGAGATCAACAATTAACATACGGAAGTAGAAACTGAACTCAAGCTTAGAACCATCAATCCTACAAGTCTGCAGATTAGTAACACGTGATCCTGATAGAAAGGAGAGATAGCCTAGTTCTTAATCCCCGTAGGAAAGATAAGATGACTCAGATCAGAAGGGCATGAGGTAAAGGAGTAAAAAGAGCCTTACGTTCCATCCCACAATCAATTCCCTTATATAACTAAAGAATTTCTAGACTCAACTTCGATCAGTTTGGCTTGGTAATCCTACAGGCAGTCAAGCTCTGATACCAACGCTGTCAGGACCCCGGCTCAATGCCACATCGATCTAGCATGTAACACCTCATATCACTTTGCGGCCTCACGCACGGTATTCCCACGGGTGTCGCCTTACCTTTGCCCGGGACCGTTTGCGCCTTTTGGCACACGTATATGACAGTGTCGCTAGCATCCATATGATAAGGAGCCCGGGGCTGACATGGCTAGTCGTAAACCCAAAGTGGCACAGACTTACAGGGACAGGCATCCATGACCCAGCATCGAACGTGTCGGTCATCAGCGAGTGAATCCAGGCTGTAGCACTGGGCTAGCAGGACTCCGGTGAACCGGGCTGTAGCGGGCTAACAGGACTCCGGTATTCATCGCGTGACATTTCCCCGAAGGAACAGACACAGGAACGAAGAAGGACACATGCCGGCCAGCCTAAGTGTTCCGGAGCAGTAGCAAGCTACCATGGCTCGGTGGAAACACTAGGAGACATTTCCC
>NW_021311560.1:0-1271 GCF_002162155.2 Triticum dicoccoides
TCACTACCTTCATCCAAACATATGCTTCATGAGCTAGCATGAACAAATGCTTTCAAAAGTTTCCAACACTAGCTTAATGTTCAGCAAAATTATGGAGAAGACAAGGATGTTGTCAATGGGCTCAACAACAATTCATCTAGGTTTCCTTTTAAAAGGAATTCCATAGTTAAGTGAACACGGTGATAGCATTGGTCAGACCCAAAGGATATAATGGTGTATGCTCGAGGGATCAACCACGAGTAAGACAACATTACGAACATCGTTGGTTCCGACTTGATTTGACGATAGCCCACACTCAAATCAAAGGATTGATAAGACAATAGGTCCAGCAACTGATCACAAGGACCAATCGATGAAGATATCATCTTTCTTCAACACACACTACACAAGAATATCCCTTTGGAACGAACTAAGTCAGGCAAGATTTTATCTTCCAACCCTCCAAGTTGTCGTTTAGCTTAACCAACTAGCTCAGGGATATCTAACACCGATTCTTGGAGAGAAGGTGGTTCACAAGAAACCAACTTGATCACGAACTCAACATAGCGGTCAGGTGACAACCCGGTAACACCTCCAAGAAGATATTTGGAAAGTCACGAACCACCGGTATGTTACTAAGCTCGAGAACAATCTTGCTTTTGAGGGCAAGACGATATGATCAAATGAGTGAGGACTTTACAAGATCCTAACTCATCAATCGAAGGGTGCACCAAAATAAGAACTAGGTAGCACGATAAGTCTTAGAAGGATGATTCGAAAACCAACATACTAAGAATGAAATTATTATCCTTTAACTACCAAGCAACAGAGTTGCTAGCAGTATTGATTTCACACATCACAATTCATTTGTCGGTATTCCGGTTGCATCAACACGAGGGCCGAGGAATGAACAGTGATGGCAAGAAGTATCACTGTACCAAGAGTTCATGGGATGGTGTGCAATTCCTATAACAATCTCGATATAAAATATGTAATACTCCAAGGTAGAGCAGAACCAAAAGCTGGATTGGCATTTGATCTGCGGAATACAACTACTTTGACCCAATCCTAGATATGGAAGAGGTACTGGAGTTTGTTTCTCCTAGTCATTCCGGAATAGAATGGCTTGACAGACCACAAGAGTCATAGGCATCGATGAACGAACGCACGCATACTCTTGACTATCAATTGATAGACGAGGGTCAGAATGCAACTAAAGAAAACAACTCAAAGGAACATATAACTTTCTGAGTTGTGGATGCATAGATTAGTATGTCGAACCAAGTTCAACA
>NW_021311561.1:0-2665 GCF_002162155.2 Triticum dicoccoides
TCGTACCTGCCTTCTGCATGTCCATGTCAAACATTCCTACCGGCCCACTAAAACGATAACGGGTGTGTCCACCCACTGATACAATCCACTTATTGTGTGCATTGCAAGCTGGTAAAAAGCACACTGTCAAAATCTAAGACTTCATATTCTCACAACAACAAAAAAATCTCAGACTTCATAGAAAATGAAACAACTAAAGAAAATCCATCAATGGCACTGTAAAAATCAAAGTAAAAAAAACTGCTCTAACATAGCCTGTAAAACAAACCTAAAACCAGATCAGATGCACTCCCTCCCTCCCCTTATTCCAATCAAAAGTTGCCAAATCAGCTGCATCACGTAAACCATACGTAGTTTTGCGTGGATGTCGCATTCCTCTTTTATTAACTAGCAAGGTGGAGGGCATCCTTTTTAGTGTGTTGAACGTGTTGTTTTCTATTATAAATCTTTTTTAGATAGATTCATGAAGGTATAATTTTGGCTTTCCTTTGCATATGATTATATTGCTAAGAAATACTAAATATGAACTATCGAAATTCGGTTGATGATCACTAGCTACGCACATTTAATAAACTTCTACTTGTCTCCAACTTGGCCAAGAAGCTTGCCAGTCTTCCGGTGTTTCTAGTTACAATAATTATGCATAATGTGGTAGAATTGATAAATAAAGTACTGGATATGATAATAAAAATGAGTGATCGAGGTTGAAAGCAATAAAGAATGAATGAACTGGGATCCATAGTTTTACCAGAGGTATCTCTTCAAACAATATTGACGAAGGCACTGGCACCATACCAGATACGGTTTTGAAAAGTAAATCGTGCGAGAAGTTGCACACAATCACATGTGGGTAACCTTGTACGATATGGTGCTAGACTTTTCTTACCAAACAAGGTCGGTGGTTACCTTTGGTGGATCCGCTCGGAACCTGACTTCGTTCGTGTGTCTTCAGGTTGGATCCTTTCGATATACGCTTCTCTTTATCAGCAGTGGTTGTTGTTCTGGTGCACTGGTCCTATGAAGCCTTAGCACGACGACTTCCTGACTATCTACTACAATAAGTTTTGTCTGGCTCCTGCGAGGGAGGGGTGATGACGACGGCGCGCCTTCAACTCGCTTCAAGTTTTGTATTCGTCGCTAGATGGTTTATGAATCTGGTTGTAATTTTTATATTTCTGGTATCTGTTGTACTGCCATGATTGATGATAAATGGATCATAAGTTTTCTCGTAAAGAAATCCACAAGCTGCCCAATCAGGTGGATATGGAGAATCAGTCGGATGAACTTTCGGATATGGACCAGCCGAATGGGCTTGCGCAACAAAACCCTAATGTCATCACAGATGAGAGCACCTCACCATCACCTTAAGCACCAGGCAGAGTAGCCGGCGCTCACGTGTCCCTTCTCATGGGCCGCCACAACAATGGAAGTGATCGATCGCTCGCTCGCTAGTATCCACGGTTCGCTGGTAGTTGTTAACCGGACACGGTAGAACGTCCAGCGTTTTCGCAAAAAAACAAAAGTTCAATGAATTCGAATGATGTTTGCGACTTTTAAAAAAGTTCACAAATTTGAAAAGGTTTGTGGATTTTGAAAAAAATGTTCGCTGATTTTTGAAAAGTTCACCGGGTTTTGAAGAAAAAAAAATCATAAAGATGAAAAAGTTCATGGATTTTGAAAAACAAAATCACAGGTGTGGAAAAAGTTCATCTTATTTGAAAAACAAAATTCATAAGTTTTTTTTTAAAAAGTTCATTCATATTGGGAAAATGTTTGCGGATTTGGGAAGAAGTTCACAAATTTGAAGAAAAGCTCACGTGTTTTTAAAAGAGGGTTCTCAAATTTGAGAAAAAAAGTTGACGAATTTGAAAAAAGTTCGTGCATTTAAAAATGAAATATAAAAATGAAAATAAAATGGACAAGGTAAAAGAAGAATAAAAATGAAAACAAAAAAGGAAAAGAGATAGAAATGGAAAAACCGAACAAAAACCGTCATGAAAAAAGGAAAGAAAGATGACCAGAAAAACCCAGGGAACCTGAAACCGGTGAAAAGAAAAACTACTTGTGCTGGCCGATATAGGAACTAGTGAAGCGGAGGGGGTGTGGGGGGTCCTAAAACCGTCGCCTTAGGCGCTCAATAGCTACAGTGTTCGTCCGGGCCAATTGACCAACGCCACTGGACCAAACCCACGAGCAGCTAGAGGTCCAGGCCAGACACAAGTAACCCTGGACCCAGGTGTAAAATATCTCCATAAGCAAAGCATCCGCTCAATCCTGCAGCCCATAGCAGTTTAGAGCGGCGGCCAGCGACGAGGCATCGGATCGCTAGCAATTATCGATCGGTTGAAGAAACCTACGCCGCCGCCGCCTGTGTCTCGCCGGAACCAACTGCGTCGCGCCTCCACCTTGGTGCCTCTGCCTCTCCTCCGGTTCATGGCCGCCTCTCACAATTGCCAGTCGCCGTTTTGATTTGTAAGTGTTACAAGTTCTGATCCCATCTACAGGAAACACAGACTATTGATCTCCCATTTTTTTCTCAACTTTTTTAGGGTTTCACGTTGTGTTGGGTATAATGGAGCGTTTTTAATTGAAAGTAAATCTCCGGCAATGACAACAAACGTAATTTGTGAGTTACGTTTTGCTTACTGAATTAGTTGAGTTACTA
>NW_021311562.1:0-1082 GCF_002162155.2 Triticum dicoccoides
CAACAACTTGGCTAGCATGGAGATGGTGGAGAAGCTTTCTCTCACCACAAGACCACATCCACATCCTTACTACATCCAATGGTTCAACAACAGCGGCAAGGTTAAGGTAACACGTACTGTTCATGTGCATTTTAGTATCTCTACATATGCTGATTATGTTGATTGTGATGTGGTACCTATGCAAGCATGTTCCTTATTACTTGGTAGACCATGGCAATTTGATAAAAATTCTGTACACCATGGTAGAAACAATCACTATACTCTTGTTCATAAGGATAAAAATATTACTTTGCTTCCTATGACTCCTGATTCCATTTTGAAAGATGATATTAATAGAGCTAATAAAGCAAAATAGGAGACGAATAAGAGTGAAAATCAGATTGTGGCAAAAGAATTTGAGCAACAAATGAAGTCTAATAATAAACCATCTAGTGTTGCTTCTAAAATTAAATTGAAAAGTGCATGTTTATTTGCCACCAAATCTGATATTGATGAGCTAGATTTCAACAAATCTGTTTGCTATGCTTTTGTGTGCAAAGAGGCATTATTTTCATTCGAGTACGTGCCTTCCTCTTTGCCTCCTGCTGTCACTAACATTTTGCAGGAGTTCGCTGACGTCTTTCCACAAGACGTGCCACTGGGATTACCGCCTATTTGAGGGATTGAGCATCAGATTGACTTAATTCCCGGTGCTTCACTGCCAAACCGTGCACCATACCGTACCAATCCAGAGGAGACGAAGGAGATTATGCGTCAAGTACAAGAGCTTCTCGACAAAGGTTATATACGCGAATCCCTTAGTCCTTGTGCTGTTCCTATTATTCTATTGCCGAAAAAGGATGGTACATCACGTATGTGTGTTGATTGTAGAGGCATTAATAATATTACTATTCGTTATCGTCATCCTATTCCTAGGCTAGATGATATGCTTGATGAATTGAGTGGCTCTACAATATTCTCCAAAGTTGATTTGCGTAGTGGATACCATCAAATTCGTATGAAATTGGGAGATGAATGGAAAACAGCATTCAAAACTAAGTTTGGATTATATGAGTGGTTAGTCATGCCTTTTGGGTTAACTA
>NW_021311563.1:0-1015 GCF_002162155.2 Triticum dicoccoides
CTGGATTCTATAGGCGTTTTGTGAGAGATTTAAGCACCATTGCTGCACCTCTCAATGAGCTTACAAAGAAAGATGTGCCTTTTCTTTGGGGTACCGCACAGGAAGAAGCCTTCACGGTATTGAAAGATAAGTTGACACATGCTCCTTTACTCCAACTTCCTGATTTTAATAAGACTTTTGAGCTTGAATGTGATGCTAGTGGAATTGGATTAGGAGGTGTGTTATTACAAGATGGCAAACCTGTTGCATACTTTTCTGAAAAATTGAGTGGGCCTAGTCTGAATTATTCTACTTATGATAAAGAATTTTATGCTCTTGTTCGGACTTTAGAAACATGGCAACATTATTTATGGCCCAAAGAATTTGTTATACATTCTGATCATGAATCATTGAAACATATTAAAAGTCAAGCTAAACTGAATCGTAGACATGCTAAATGGGTTGAATTCATTGAGACTTTCCCTTATGTCATTAAACACAAGAAGGGAAAAGAAAATGTTATTGTTGATGCTTTGTCTCGTCGCTATACTATGCTTTCACAACTTGACTTCAAAATATTTGGTTTGGAGACCATCAAAGATCAATATGTGCATGATGCTGATTTTAAAGATGTAATGCATAATTGTAAAGAAGGAAGAATGTGGAACAAGTTTGTTGTTAATGATGGATTTGTGTTTCGTGCTAACAAGCTATGCATTCCAGCTAGCTCCGTTCGTCTTTTGTTGTTGCAGGAGGCGCATGGAGGAGGATTAATGGGACACTTTGGCGTGAAGAAGACGGAGGACGTACTTGCTACACATTTCTTTTGGCCAAAGATGAGACGGGATGTTGAGCGTTTTATTGCTTGCTGCACTACATGTCAAAAAGCTAAGTCACGCCTCAATCCTCATGGTTTATATATGCCTTTGCCTGTACCTAGTGTTCCTTGGGAGGATATATCTATGGACTTTGTTTTAGGTTTACCTCGAACAAAGAAGGGGAGGGATAGCATATTTGTTGTCGTGGATAGATTCTC
>NW_021311564.1:0-992 GCF_002162155.2 Triticum dicoccoides
ATGTGGGACTATCGTTATCAACTTTAAATCTTTTGGCATCTACACTATGAACATGTGTAATATTACGCTCGAGATTCATTAAGAATAAACCATTGACCATCGGAGCATGACCATAAAACATATCTCTCATATAAATCGAACAACCATTATTCTCAGACTTAAATGAGTAGCCATCTCGTATTAAACGAGATCCTGATACAATGTTCATGCTCAAACTTGGCACTAAATAACAATTATTAAGGTTCAAAACTAATCCCGTAGGTAAATGTAGAGGCAGCGTGCCGACGGCGATCACATTGACTCTGGAACCATTCCCGACGCGCATCGTCACCTCGTCCTTTGCCAGTCTCCGTTTATTCCGCAGCTCCTGCTGTGAGTTACAAATATGAGCAACGGCACCGGTATCAAATACCCAGGAGTTACTACGATTACTGGTAAGGTACACATCAATCACATGTATATCAAATATACCTTTGGTGTTGCCGGCCTTCTTATCCGCTAAGTATTTGGGGCAGTTCCGCTTCCAGTGACCCTTCCCCTTGCAATAAAAGCACTCAGTCTCTGGCTTGGGTCCATTCTTTGACTTCTTCCCGGTAACTGGCTTACCAGGCGCGGCAACATCTTTGCCGTCCTTCTTGAAGTTCTTCTTACCCTTGCCCTTCTTGAACTTAGTGGTCTTATTGACCATCAACACTTGATGTTCTTTCTTGATTTCAGCCTCTGCTGACTTCAGCATCGAGAACACTTCAGGAATGGTCTTTTCCATTCCCTGCATGTTGTAGTTCATCACAAAGCTCTTGTAGCTTGGTGGGAGCGACTGGAGGATTCTGTCAATGACCGCCTCATCTGGGAGGTTAATGTTCAGCTGGGTCATACGGTTGTGCAACCCAGACATCTTCAGGATGTGCTCACTGACAGAACTGTTTTCCTCCATCTTACAACTGTAGAACTTGTCGGAGACATCATATCTCTCGACCCGGGCATGAGCTTGA
>NW_021311565.1:0-549 GCF_002162155.2 Triticum dicoccoides
TATAAGGAAATAAATAATAACTTTATTATTGCCTCTAGGGCATATTTCCTTCATGCCTCCCTGTCTTAGCGTAACGCGAGTCGAGGCGGACATCGTTGCGGTAGCGACGACGGACGCCGAGACGAGCACGGGACACCAGTGCCACCCTGTCTTAGCATAACGCGAGTCGAGGCGGACGTCGTCGCGGTAGCGACGACGGACGCCGAGACGAGCACGTGATACCAGTGCCACCCTGCCTTAGCGTAACGCGAGTCGAGGCGGACGTCGTCGCGGTAGCGACGACGGACGCCGAGACGAGCACGTGACACCACTGCCACCCTGTCTTAGCGTAACGCGAGTCGATGCGGACGTTGTCGCGGTAGCAACGACGGACGCCGAGACGAGCACGTGACACCACTGCCTCCCTGTCTTAGCGTAACGCGAGTCGAGGCGGACGTCGTCGCGGTAGCGACGACGGCCGCCGAGACAAGCACGTGACACCACTGCCTCCCAGTCTTAGCGTAATGCGAGTCGAGGCGGACGTCGTCGCGGTAGCGACGACGGATGCCG
>NW_021311566.1:0-1789 GCF_002162155.2 Triticum dicoccoides
ATACAGATTAAATATATACCAAAAGCAAAGTGTAGTTGTTACCAAGAATAACCGCAATTTCACTATAGATAATAAAGAAAAAATTTGTACCAAAAGCAAGCCAAATGTTTGCCAAGGACAACTAATTTGTATCGAGTGGTACAAAACATAAAGACATAAATTATATAAAATAATGCCAAGTAGTTCATATCAGGAACTGTAAGAATAAGTGTTACATGAGATGTTGTATCTGCTCATAAACACAATGAGATAACAGACAATTGGAAACGATGCTCTAGAAACATCGATATCTACGGTACGTTATAGCTGATCACTACTGATAACTCTACTTCCTCTTTCCACGTTCTGAGGCGAAGCCAGCGCAATTAGTAGTGGACAATACTTGACAGGTGTCATCATGATAATATGAACGCTCTATAAATAATATTAGCATTAGCTCATGATATTAGGCACTACAAAATTCGGATAGATGGCATATTGAGATTGAAAATAAATCTGTAACATTGTGCCTGCAGAGTATAAATACAAAATATGGCACTTCACAACCGAGAGATCCAAATAAATATTGCAGCTGAAAGAAGAAGGTGCCTGCAAGAAAAGATGATGTAGGTGAGAGCAACATATCATCCACTTGATACTTGAGCAGGAAAAGGATGGATACCTATGTACAACTGGAGTAACTTATCTCAGACGGTGATGCAACAACAGTATTAAGAGAGAACATTTTCACCATGAATGAAATTTCATAAAAGGAATAGAGAAAAGCGAGGATTGCAGCTCAGGCCCATTATCACTCACTGACTGAAGATAACTGCCATAGTATGAACATACATGATTCACCCGGTATTTCTGTTTATTTTTACGATTATCTCTCACATTGTCGCTGTTGTAAGAGGTTTCATGGTCTGAGAAAGAAAATGCACATTGGAACTATTATTAGTTGGGCATTTGCAGGTTGCTTTTTCAGGGCAGAAGTGAAATTCCTACCAAAAAGTTAGCACCAGACAAAAACCCCGCTAAACAGCACTTTGATTAACAGAACTGCAACCACAATAGGTGTACAACCTCCATTTACTTCCTAACAAACCATGTGAGCGATCCAATCCCTAAGATAAATGAATAAGCAAGGATTAACCAAACCAGACCAACAATGGCACCATCGGGAGACCAAATCCAACAAAAGAACCCAATAAACATCCTATCCTTTCCACACTCTTTCACAAGCATCAATCCAATACAAAAAAATCCAACCCTCTGTTTATCATGTGTGAATGGACAAACAACTCTCTGTCTCTCGGCAAACAAACCTGAAAGTGCCAACCAAAAACAAAAGAATACATGGACACGGACTAATAGACTAATTCAAATGTACCATAAAAAACGAGACTAAACTAAAGGGCACATGTCTTATTGCATCCACACCTTCCTGACAACACACTATGACGAGCATGTTCTATCAAACAATCCTCACAAACTGACGCCACTTGCATGACACAGGACATGCAGGACCAGCACACACATCAGTAGGCCATGCCAATTGAACTAAAAGAAAAAACCCACCAAGCACTTTCTACCTATGTGCGAAAGAATAGATACCCCATGATAAAGAACACAAACCATGTGTGCATCCACAATTTCAAATTAACCTCAATTGGGGACAATATCCAAAATAGTCGCAAATTCACTTGCAAACTACCATACACACACAATCCAGAACTGTTTCCCACAATTTCTAACACCTCAAAACACAAAAAAGGTAGAAGGAGATGAAAATGCAAGTGTTGAGATT
>NW_021311567.1:0-1202 GCF_002162155.2 Triticum dicoccoides
GACGCAGCACCTAAAATAGCCTCGGGACGAAATTTATGAAGTGGCATCTTGTATATTTCGTCCAAGGCTTCATGCACCCATTATGGTGGCTTCAAAGTCCTGAAATCATCACTTGTAACTCCGTTCTTGTTCCCCTTGCGCATGCCATCATCTCCATGCTTGTTCTTGCTCCAATGTTCATCCTTCTCCAAGCTAGGCCCTTCATTTGTAAGCAAAACAAATGTATCCAATTTAGGCAGCATCATATTCTCATGAACATTAGAATCATTACCAAGAAACGGAAGTACCTGGTAATTTAGTTGGCGTGCACGAGCTCTAGTAATTGGTCCAGTATGTATAGCAGCAGGGGCTGTGGGTGTAACAATTGTATTGATGTCCTCATCATCCTCCCCTTCTTGAAATGAAGTCGTCCTCGACGGAAGTTCATCTTTCTCACCCAAATAAGGCTTCAAATCTGCAATGTTAAAAGTGGGACTAACCCCAAAATCTGCAGGCAGCTCAAGTTTATATGCATTATCATTTATTTTCTCTAACACGTGGCATTAACTTTGATTTGCGCAAATCAGGAAATCTATCCTTACGCAAATGTAACCAAACAAGATCTCCAGGTGCAAACACAACATGTTTTCTACCCTTATCTCCAGCAAGTTTATATTTAGCATTCATGCGCTCAATGTTTTCCTTAGTTAACTCATGCATTTTTAAAATCAATTCAGCACGTTGTTTAGCATCAAAATTAACCTTCTCCGAAGATGGAAGAGGCAACAAATCAATAGGTGCATGAGGTAGGAAACCATACACAACTTCAAAAGGGCACATCTTAGTAGTAGAATGCAATGAACGATTATAAGCAAATTCAATATGACGCAAGCATTCCTCCCACATTTTCTTATTATTCTTCAAAACAGCCCTAAGCATAGTAGACAACGTTCTATTGACTACTTCAGTTTGTCCATCAGTTTGGGGGTGACAAGTAGTACTAAAAAGCAGTTTAGTCCCCAACTTAGCCCATAAACATCTCCAAAAGTGGCTAAGAAATTTAGTATCACGATCTGAAACAATAGTATTTGGCACACCATGCAAGCGAATAATTTCACGAAAGAACAAATCAGCAACATTAACAGCATCATCGCTTTTATGACATGGTATAAAGTGTGCCATTTTCGAGAATCTATCCACGACAACAAATATGCTATCCCTCC
>NW_021311568.1:0-1206 GCF_002162155.2 Triticum dicoccoides
TGATCCTAGTGCCGAACGGACGGCACCTCCGCGTTCAACACACGTACAGCTCGACGATGTCTCCCATGCCTTGATCCAGCAAGGAGAGAGGGAGAGGTTGAGGAAGACTCCATCCAGCAGCAGCACAACGGCGTGGTGGTGATGGAGGAGCGTGGCAATCCTGCAGGGCTTCGCCAAGCACCTACGGGAGAGGAGGAGGTGTCACGGGAGGGAGGGAGGCGCCAAGGGCTCAGGTGTGGATGCCCTCCCTCCCCTCCACTATATATAGGGGCAGGGGAGAGGGGGGAGGCGCAGCCTTGCCCCTTACTCCAAGAAAGGGGTGCGGCCAAGAGGGGGGGAGGAGTCCATCCTCCCCAAGGCACCTCGGAGGTGCCTTCCCCTTTGAGGACTCTTCCCTCTAGGGTTCCCTAGGCGCATGGGCCTCTTGGGGCTGGTGCCCTTGGCCCATGTAGGCCAAGACGCACCCCCTACAGCCCATGTGGCCCCCCGGGGCAGGTGGCCCCACCCGGTGGGCCCCCGGGACCCTTCCGGTGGTCTCGGTACAATACTGATGACCCCGAAACTTGTCCCGATGGCCGAAACAGGACTTCCTATATATAAATCTTTACCTCCGGACCATTCCGGAACTCCTCGTGACGTCCGAGATCTCATCCGGGACTCCGAACAACATTCGGTAACCACATACAAGCTTCCTTTATAACCCTAGCGTCATCGAACCTTAAGTGTGTAGACCCTACGGGTTCGGGAGACATGCAGACATGACCGAGACGTTCTTCGGTCAATAACCAACAGCGGGATCTGGATACCCATGTTGGCTCCCACATGTTCCACGATGATCTCATCGGATGAACCACGATGTCAAGGACTCAATCGATCCCGTATACAATTCCCTTTGTCTAGCGGTATTTTACTTGCCCGAGATTCGATCGTCGGTATACCGATACCTTGTTCAATCTCGTTACCGGCAAGTCACTTTACTCGTTCCGTAACACATCATCCCGTGATCAACTCCTTGGTCACATTGCGCATATGATGATGTCTTACTGAGTGGGCCAAGAGATACCTCTCCGTTTACACGGAGTGACAAATCCCAGTCTCGATCCGCATAAAACAATAGATACTTTCGGAGATACCTGTAGTGCACCTTTATAGTCACCCAGTTACGTTGTGACGTTTGATACACCCAAAGCACTCCTACGGTATCCA
>NW_021311569.1:0-1018 GCF_002162155.2 Triticum dicoccoides
GACGAAGACGACAGAGGAGGGAGACGGGCTGGGCCGCCTGCTGGCTGGGCCGGCCAGCTGGATGGGCTGCACAGTGGAGGAGCCCAGGTAAGCTTCTCCCTTTTATTTTTTTCTGTTTTCTAATTTCTGACATTTGTTTTGATTTAAATAATATATTAAATCATTTATTTAACTTATGCCAAATTTTTCAGGGGCTAGATATATTATTCCAGAACTCCTTTATAATTGGCATAATATTTGGACATATATTAATATATATAGAAATATATTTCCAAAGCAAATATTTATGCATTAATTCCAAATGCCCAAAATAAATGTCCATGAGCCACTAAAAATATTGGTTTGATTTTTATCTCTGTCCAATATTTTCAGAGATCAACATGAGCATTTTCTTGGACCCTTTTGGAGAAATTTTTATTTGGGTCATTTTCAAAAGGATTCTGAGGGTTTCACAGATCCCCATTTCAAGTTTCTGATGAAAGAGTAAACATGATGCAACACTCTAATGCATGACTAGCTAGGGTGTGACAACTCACCCCCACTCAAAAGAATCTCGTCCCGAGATTTGGGTTCCTCCGGGAAGAAGGCGGGGTAATCAAGTCGAAGACGATCCTCCCTTTCCCAGGTTGCTTCATCCTCAGAATGGTGCGACCATTGTACTTTGAGGAACTTGATGTTCTGACGTCGGGTGATACGTTCGGCCTGATCGAGGATACGAACGGGGTACTCTCGATATGTAAGATTATCTTGGAGATCAAGCGTTTCGTGGTCCACTTCACGGATAGGATCCGAGAAGCAACGCCTGAGTTGAGAAACGTGGAAGACATCGTGGACTCTGGAGAGATGCGGAGGTAGTTCCAGCTGGTAGGCAACTTCCCCTCGTTTGGCAAGAATGCGAAAAGGTCCAATGTAACGAGGAGCCAATTTGCCTTTGATACCGAAACGATGGGTTCCCTTCAGAGGGGTGACCCGAAGATATGCCTTCTCGTCAACCTCGAAAGTCATAGCCTTATGTTTT
>NW_021311570.1:0-1258 GCF_002162155.2 Triticum dicoccoides
CTCAAGGAACGCATTAAAATTCAACGGAACAACAGCACGAGCCATCTATCTACAATCAACATAAACAAGCAAGATACTATCAGGTACTAAGTTCATGATAAATTTAAGTTCAATTAATCATATTACTTAAGAACTCCCACTTAGATAGACATCCCTCTAATCCTCTAAGTGATTACGTGATCCAAATCAACTAAACCATAACCGATCATCACGTGAGATGGAGTAGTTTTCAATGGTGAACATCGTTATGTTGATCATATCTACTATATGATTCACGCTCGACCTTTCGGTCTCCGTGTTCCGAGGCCATATCTGCATATGCTAGGCTCGTCAAGTTTAACCTGAGTATTCTGCGTGTGCAAAAACTGGCTTGCACCCGTTGTAGATGGACGTAGAGCTTATCACACCCGATCATCACGTGGTGTCTGGGCACGACGAACTTTTGCAACGGTGCATACTCAGGGAGAACATTTCTTGATAATTTAATGAGAGATCATCTTATAATGCTACCGTCAATCAAAGCAAGATAAGATGCATAAAAAGATAAACATCACATGCAATCAATATAAGTGATATGATATGGCCATCATCATCTCGTGCTTGTGATCTCCATCTCCGAAGCACCGTCATGATCACCATCGTCACCGGCGCGACACCTTGATCTCCATCGTAGCATCGTTATCGTCTCGCCAATCTTATGCTTTCACGACTATCACTACCGTTTAGTAATAAAGTTAAGCATTACATCGCGATTGCATTGCATACAATAAAGCGACAACCATATGGCTCCTGCCAGTTGCCGATAACTTGGTTACAAAACATGATCATCTCATACAATAAAATTTAGCATCATGCCTTGACCATATCACATCACAACATGCCCTGCAAAAACAAGTTAGACGTCCTCTACTTTGTTGTTGCATTTTTTACGTGGCTGCTACGGGCTTAAGTAAGAACCAATCTCACCTACGCATCAAAACCACAACGATAGTTTGTCAAATAGACTCCGTTTTAACCTTCTCAAGGACCGGGCGTAGCCATACTCGGTTCAACTAAAGTTGGAGAGACAGTCGCCCGCAAGCCATCTCTGTGCAAAGCACGTCGAGGGAACCGGTCTCGCGTAAGCGTACGCGTAAGGTTGGTCTGGGTCGTCTCGTCCAACAATACCGCCGAACCAAAATATGACATGCTGGTAGGCAGTATGACTTGTATCGTCCACAACTCACTTGTGTTCTACTCGTGCATATAACATCAACAT
>NW_021311571.1:0-757 GCF_002162155.2 Triticum dicoccoides
TAGCGCGGTTGACCGGTCAATCCCGCCGGCGTTTAGCCGCCGGCGAGGCCCGAGACGGCGGAGGGGCTCGGGATCGCCGTTCCGGCGACCATTCGGGCGGCGGAGACCACCCACGCGAAGCCCGCGCTCACGCGCATCCAGTGGAACACGCGGAAGGCTGCGGGGGCGGCGGAGCTCGCCGGAGCAGAGCTCAGGGCGGCGGCCGGAGTTCGGCAACTTGCGGCCGCGGCGTTGTGGTGCACGGCAGTGGAGACGGAGGGTTCCTATGGGCTCCTGGCGTCACCAGGAACACGGGGACGCGCGCGGAAGGGACCGGCTTGGGCTCGTGCCACCGTGGCGCCATGGCCGGCGGCGAGGGGCTTACGGGCGCGGTGGCGAGCTAGCTAGACGGGGCAAACGGACACGGGGAGGAGGGGGTTCGGTGCGGGGGCTCACCGCGGAACTAGCGAGCGCGAGGGCGAGGTCGGGGATGCCCGGTAGCTCCCGAATCGCCGGCGAGGATCCACGGCGGCCGGAGTCGAATTTGGCGACGGCGACGGCTCCACGGGGCACTCCGGCTTGCGTGGCTCGGCGAGGAGGTAGCTGGCAACGAGGCGGAGCTCCTGGGGACGACGGGGAGGCGAGGGAGAGGCGGTGGCTACGGTGATGCCCATCGGCGGTGGCGGAGGTTCTCGGGTGAGAGGGAGAGAGCAGGGGGAGAGGAGGAGGGCGAGGGAGAGTTAGAGCGGTGCGGGGCAGCTGCGTGGCTTCGTCCGGG
>NW_021311572.1:0-8377 GCF_002162155.2 Triticum dicoccoides
CCCTATTTTTCTTGGTAGACCTTTTCTTAGAACGATTGGCGCGATTATTGATATGAAGGAAGGGAATATTAGATTCCAATTTCCATTGAAGAAAGGCATGGAGCACTTTCCAAGAAAGAAATTCAAATTACTTTATGATTCTATCATGCGAGCTACTTATGAATTGAGTGCCAAAGATGGCACTACTTAGATCTATCTTCGCTTTTATGCCTAGCTAGGGGCGTTAAACAATAGCGCTAGTTGGAAGGCAACCCAATTTTATTTGTGTTTTTGTTTTTGTTTCTGTTTAGTATTAAATTTTCCATCTACCTTCTGTTTAGATGTGTTTTTATGTTTTAATTAGTATTTGTGCCAAGTAGAACCTATAGGATAACCTATGATGATAGTTAATTTGATTCTGCTGAAAAATAGAAACTTTGCACGCACGAAATTAGTTTTGTTAAATCACATAAACGTGATTTTGCGTTGATTCTTTTTGCTGCTGATCAATAGAAAAATTGTCCAAGATTTCCTATTTTGGTAGGATTTTTAGAGTTCCATAAGTTTGCGTTAGTTACAGATTGCTACAGACTTTCTGTTTTTGACAGATTCTGTTGTTCGTGTGTTGTTTGCTTATTTTGATGCATCTATGGCTAGTATTAAGTGGTATGAACCATAGAGAACTTGGAATACAGTAGGTTTAACACCAAAATAAATAAAGAATGAGTTCATTACAGTACCTTATGTGGTGGTTTTGTTTTCTTTCACTAACGGAGCTTATAATATTTTCTGTTGAGTTTTCTGTTGTGAAGTTTTCAAGTTTTGGTTAAAGCGTTGATGGACTATGGAATAAGGAGTGGCAAAAGCCTAAGCTTGGGGATGCTCAAGGCACCCCAAGATATTCAAGAATAGCCAAAAGCCTAAGCTTGGGGATGCCCCGGGAAGGCATCCCCTCTTTCGTCTTCGTTCATTGGTAACTTTACTTGGAGCTATATTTTTATTCACCACATGATATGTGTTTTGCTTGGAGCGTCGTGTATTATATTAGTATTTTCTTTTTAGTTTACCACAATCATCTTTGATGTACACACCTTTTGGGAGAAGCCCACTTGATTAGAATTTGTTAGAATATGCTATGTGCTTCACTTATATCTTTTGAGCTTGATAGTTTTTGCTCTAGTGCTCCACTTATATCTTTTAGAACACGGCGGTGGCTTAATTTTGTAAACATTTCTAGTCTCTCATGCTTCACTTATATTATTTTGAGAGTCTTTTAGAACAGCATGCTATTTGCTATGGTTATAAAATTGGTCCTAGAATGGTAGGCATCCAAGTTGGGTATAATAAAAACTATCATAGGAAGTGAATTGGATGTTATGATCAATTTGATACTTGATAATTGTTTTGAGATATGGAGGTAGTGATATTAAAGTCATGCTAGTTGGGTGATTATTAATTTAAAGAATGCTTATGTTGAAGTTAGCAAGTCCCGTAGCATGCACATATGGTAAAAGTTGTGTAACAAATTTATTGCATGGAGTGCTCTTTTGATTGCCTTCCCTTGAGTGGAGGTCGGGGCGCGCGATGGTTAACTCCTACCAACCTCCCCCCTAGGAGCATGCGTAGTAGTACTTTGCTTTGAGGGCTAATAAAACTTTTGCAATAAGTATATGAATTCTTTTGACTAATGTTGAGTCCATGGATTATACGCACTTTTACCTTTCCATCATTGCTAGCCTCTTCGGTACCATGCATTGCCCTTTCTCACCTTGAGAGTTGGTGCAAACTTCACGGGTGCATCCAAACCCCGTGATACGATACGCTCTATCACACATGAACCTCCTTATATCTTCCTCAAAACAGCCACCATACCTACCTATTATGGCATTTCCATAGCCATTCCGAGATATATTGCCATGCAACTTTCCACCGTTCCATTCATCATCATCATGACATACATTACTTTTGTCATATTGACATTGCATGATCATGTAGTTGACATCGTATTTGTGGCAAAGCCACCATGCATAAGTTTTTATACATGTCACTCTTGATTCATTGCACCATCCCGGTACATCGTCGGAGGCATTCATATAGAGTCATATCTTGTTCTAGTTTCGAGTTGTAATTCCTATGTTGTAATCAATAAAAGTGTGATGATCATCATTATTAGAGCATTGTCCCAAAGAAAAAAAAGCCAAAAAAAGAAGGCCCAAAAAAAGAAAATAAAAAGAAATTAAAGAAAACAAATAAAAAGGGGCAATGTTACTATCTCTTTCCACACTTGTGCTTCAAAGTAGCACCTTGTTCTTCATGTAGTGGGTCTCATATATTGTCCTTCAAAGTAGCACCATGTTCTTCATGTAGTGAGTCTCATATATTGTGCTTCAAAGTAGCACCATGTTTTTCATATAGCGAGTCTCATATGTTGTCACTTTCATATACTAGTGGGAATTTTCATTATAGAACTTGGCTTGTATATTCCTACGATGGGCTTCCTCAAATGCCCTAGGTCTTCATGAGCAAGCAAGTTGGATGCACACCCACTAGTTTTCTTTTGTTGAGCATTCGTTTATAGCTCTAGTGCATCCGTTGCATGGCAATCCCTACTCCTCATGTTGACATCAATTGATGGGCATCTCCATAGCCCGTTGATTATCCTCGTCAATGTGAGACTTTCTCCTTTTTTGTCTTCTCCACACAACCTCCATCATCATATTCTATTCCACCCATAGTGCTATATCCATGGCTCACGCTCATGTATTGCGTGAGAGTTGAAAAAGGCTGAAGCGCGTTAAAAAGTATGAACCAATTGCTTGGCTGAAACCCGGGTTGTTCTTGATGGGAGTATTCTGTGTGATGAAAATGAAACATAGCCTAACTATATGATTTTGTAGGGATGTACTTTCTTTAGCCATGTTATTTTGAGAAGACATGATTGCTTTTATTATTATGCTTGAAGTGTTACTATTTATTTTATCAATATGAACTTTTATTGTGAATCATTTGGATCTGAACATTCATGCCACAATAAAGAAAATTACATTGAGAATTATGCTAGGTAGCGTTCCACATCAAAAATTCTGTTTTTATCATTTACCTACTCGAGGACGAGCAGGAATTAAGCATGGGGATGCTTGATACGTCTCCAACGTATCTATAATTTTTTATTGTTCCATGCTATTATATTACCCCTTTTGGATGTTTATGGGCTTTATTTTACATATTTATATCATTTTTGGGACTAACCTACTAACCGGAAGCGTATTGCTGTTTTTTTGCCTATTTCAGTATTTCGAAGAAAAGGAATATCAAACGGAGTCCAAACGGAATGAAACCTTCGGGAGCGTGATTTTTGGAACGAACGTGATCCAGAGAACTTGGAGTGCAAGTCAAGAAGCAAATGAGGCGGCTAGGAGATAGGAGGGCGCGCCCACCCCTCCTGGGCACGCCCCTCTGTCTCCTGGGCCCCACGAGCGGCCACCGACGTACTTCTTCCTCCTATATATACCCACGTACCCCGAAAACATCCAGGGAGCCAACAAAAAACAATTTCCACCGTCGTAACCTTCTGTCTCCGCGAGATCCCATCTTGGAGCCTTCGTCGGCGCTCCACCGGAGGGGGAATCAACCACGGAGGGCTTCTACATCAACACCATAGCCCTTCCGATGAGTTGTGAGTAGTTTACCACAGACCTTCGGGTCCATAGTTATTAGCTGATGGCTTCTTCTCTCTTTTTGGATCTCAATACCATGTTCTCCCCCTCTCTTGTGGAGATCTATTCGATGTAAACTCTTTTTGCGGTGTGTTTGTCGAGATCTGATGAATTGTGGGTTTATGATCAAGTTTATCTATGAGAAATATTTGAATCTTCTCTGAATTCTTTTATGTATGATTGAGTTATCTTTGCAAGTCTCTTCGAATTATCAGTTTGGTTTGGCCTACTAGATTGATCTTTCTTGGCATGGGAGAAGTGCTTAGCTTTGGGTTCAATCTTGCGGTGTCCTTACCCAATGACAAAAAGGGTTGCAAGGCACGTATTGTATTGTTGCTATCGAGGATAAAAAGATGGGGTTTATATCATATTGCTTGAGTTTATCCCTCTACATCATGTCATCTTTCTTAATGCGTTACTCTGTTCTTATGAACTTAATACTCTAGATGCATGCTGGATAGCGGTCGATGTGTTGAGTAATAGTAGTAGATGCAGGCAGGAGTCGGTCTACTTGTCGCGGACGTGATGCCTATATACATGATCATGCCTAGATAATCTCATAATTATTCGCTTTTCTATCAATTGCTCGACAGTAATTTGTTCACCCACCGTAATACTTATGCTATCTTGAGAGAAGCCACAAGTGAAACCTATGGCCCCCGGGTCTATCTTTTATCATATAAGCTTTCAATCTACTTTTATTTGCATCTTTACTTTTTGCATCTATATTATAAAATACCAAAAATATATTTATCTTATCATACTATCTCTATCAGATCTCACTTTCGCAAGTGGTCGTGAAGGGATTGACAACCCCTTTATTGCATTGGTTGCGAGTTATTTGTTTGTTTGTGTAGGTGCGTGGGACTTTTGAGGAGCCTCCTACTGGATTGATACCTTGGTTCTCAAAAACTAGGGGAAATACTTATGCTACTCTGCTGCATCACCCTTTCCTCTTCAAGGAAAACCAATGCAAGCTCAAGACATAGCAGTACCTCCCACATATTATCATCTCTATGTCGCAAAACTATTGCAAGGAATCAAACTTATCATAATCAGCGATCTACAAGTTTTATGTAGGATTTTATGACTAACCATGTGAATGACCAATTCCTGTCATCCCTCTAAATAGATATAAGTGAAGCAAAATAGTTTAATTCTTTCTACAAAAGATATGTCCACGCTCTAACAAATATAAGTAAAGCAAAAGAGCATTCTACAAATGGCGGTTTTCTATGTGAAGAGAAACAGGCAATCCAAACTTCAAATGATATAAGTGAAGCACAAGAAGCATTCTATAAAGCCATACTCAAAAGATTTAAGTGAAGTGCAATGAGCATTCTATAAATCAACCAAGGACTATCTCATACCAGCATGGTGCATAAAAGAAAAGTAAAAACTAAATGCAAAAGACGCTCCAAGACTTGCACATGTCGCATGAACGAAACGCATACAAAAACATACCGATACTTGTTGAAGAAAGAGGGGATGCCTTCCGGGGCATCCCCAAGCTTAGACGCTTGAGTATCCTTGAATATTTACTTGGGGTGCCTTGGGCATCCCCAAGCTTGAGCTCTTGCCTCTCTTCCTTTTCCTCATATCGAGTCATCCTCGATCAAACACTTCATCCACACAAAACTTCAACAGAAAACTCGGTAAGATCCGTTAGTATAGTAAAGCAAATCACTACTCTAAGTACTGTTGCAAACCAATTCATATTTTTTTGCATTGTGTCTACTGTAATATAGCTTTTACATGGCTTAATCCACTAATAGAAATTGATAGTTTCATCAAAACAAGCAAACTATGCATCAAAAACAGAATCTGTCAAAAACAGAACAGTCTGTAGCAATCTGAACATTCACCATACTTCTGGTACCCCAAAAATTCTACAAAAATTAGGAACAATAAAATATTTGTACAGAAAGACAGTGCAAAAGGAATCAGAACCATTTGACGTTCCAGTTAAAAATGTAAAATCGCACACTACAGCCAAAGTTTCTGTTCTGCACCGTACAAACCAACAAGCAGTGTAAACATCCTAAAGGCAAACCTTAGCACATTATTTTTATAATACAATGGAATTGTACAAGGGGATAATTATTTTTGATGAAAAGTTTCTGTAATGAAGATTCACAAAGTTTTCGTGAGCATGAACAAAGTTCAAGGAGCTCTCCCACTTCAACAATGCTTGTCTCTCTCACTTTCACTTTCCTTTTTGAAAAGTTTTGGGTTCCCCTCTTTTTTTAGACTATATGAAAGCACACAACAGAAATAAATGACTCTCTAAAACTTCCAGGTTGGCTCCCTGGAAGCACTTTTTTTAAAGCCATTAAGCTAGGCATATAGTGCTCAAGTAATGAATCCACCCGGATCCCAAGGTATATCAAAGCCAATTTTAATTAACAATGATTTGTAATTTAGTAGTGAGCACAAAAGTAACATATATCATGCAACAACGAAGTCTAACTCTCTTCCTATGCATCGGCATGTCATAAAAGAACAATTCATGCACACAAAGTAAAGGTCAATGCATAGTATAAGCAGTTTCTTGCAATTCTATCGTATGGGAAACATAGAGAGGTGGAGATATAGTTCCTCTCTCATAATAATTGCAAGTAGGAGCAGCAAGCACATGCATGTTATATCTATTAAAATCATCATATGCAACGGTAAAAGGAAACCCAACAATATAATCCTTAATACGCACAAACTTCTCTGATATAGTGTGGTTTGGAGAATTCAAAAAGATAATAGGACTATCTGTGTGGGTGCAATAGCAACAATTTCATGTTTAACATAAGGAACTATAGCAAGTTCATCTCCATAAGCATAATTCATATTGGCATCTTGGCCATAATCATATCAAGCATCATCAAAAAGGGATATTTCAAGAGAATCAACGGGATCATAATAATCATCATAGCAATCATCCTTCGGTAAGCACAAAGGGGAATTAAACAATGTATGAGTTGAAGAGTTACTCTCATTAGAAGGTGGGCACGGGTAGCTAATCCGCTATTCCTCCTTTTGTTCTTCGCTCTCCTCATCATCTTTTTCATCCAATGAGCTCACAGTTTCATCAATTTCTTCTTCCATATACTCCTGCAAAATATTAGTCTCTTCTTGGACAGCGGAGACTTTCTCAATAATTGCATCAATATTGGAATTGAATTCATAATTTTCATGGCAATATCTAAGTATAGCAAAATTTTCAGGTCTATAAACTGAATCATCAAAATCATCAAACTCTTTAAACATAGATTCAATCTCATAAGCACCCATAAAAGCAACGAATTCTTCTATTTGTTCCACATCATAGTAATCATATCTACCATTAGCATAAGAAGCTAAGGTTTTATTATCATCAAATTTGCATGAAAAGGGAAGGTGTGGAGCCTTCATCCTAGAGCAACAAGTATAATCATATCTCAAGCATAGTTGCCTAGCATACTAATATAACATATAAATTTGATCCCATAATAGTTTCCGTTTTTGTGTCAAGCGATAATCCCTAAAGTATTCACATTGATCCAACATGTCTCCCATAACATAATTGAATGGGGTTTTCTCAGGATTATCAAAGTAGTACATAATTTCTTTCACATAACGAGCATCGAGGGTTTTAGGAGGTTCCCCATCTCCATGAGTAGCAAGTACACCTAATTTTTTTGGTATTTCGTGTTCCATATCCATAACTAAAGATAGAGAACAACTTAGAACAGCAAATAAAAATTACTTAGTGATAAAGCAAACAAGCACACACGAGAATGTTCACCCCACGCTATGACTCCCCGGCAACGGTGCCAGAAAAAGGTCTTGATAACCCACAAGTGTAGGGGATAATTGTAGCCTCTTTCGATAAGTAAGAGTGTTGAACCCAACGTGGAGCTAAAGGTAGAACAAATATTCTCTCAAGTCCTATCTGCCACTGATACGACTCTACGCACGCTTAGTGTTCGCTTTACCTAGAACAAGTATGAAACTAGAAGTACTTTGTAGGTGTTGTAGGATAGGTTTGCAAGATAATAAAGAACACATAAATATAAACTAGGGGTTGTTTAGATAAATAAGCAATAAAGTAAATATAGCGAGTGTGGAAAAGTGGTGGTAGGAGTTGTGAAATTGCCCCTAAGTAATTGACTACGTTACTAGACCGATAATCACTATTGCAATTTTATTTGAGGGAGAGGCATAAGCTAACATACTTTCTCTTCTTGGATCATATGCACTTATGATTGGAATCTAGCAAGCATCCGCAACTACTAAATATCATTAAGGTAAAACCCAACCATAGCATTAAAGCATCAAGTCCCCTTTATCCCATACGAAAACAACCTACTTACTTAGGTCTGTGCTTCTGTCACTCACGCCACCCACCATAAGCAAATCATGAACATATTGCAAACCCTACAGCGGGGATCCCTCACACTTGCGCGACACGGAGAGCACCATAGGACAGCACCAATAATAAAACATGCAACTCAAACCAATCATAGCAATTCATCAATCACCGATAGGACAACGGAAATCTACAAAGACATCATAGGATGGCAACACATCATTGGATAATAATATGAAGCATCAAGCACCATGTTCAAGTAAAGGGTACAGCGGGTTGCGGGAGAGTGGACCGCTTAAAATAGATGGGGGAAGGTGATGGAGATGTTGGTGAAGACGGC
>NW_021311573.1:0-1383 GCF_002162155.2 Triticum dicoccoides
ACGAGGGGAGACTAAGTGGAAAAGGCACGATCGGAAGGAAATCAACGACATGTATGGACGGCCATTCTCTGACTGAAGCACACCACACTGTACTGACCAATTCCAGCTTGGTGGCTCCGTACTTTGAGAAACACAAGAATATTTTACGCTCGGACAACCCGGGGAAGCCTGAATCCTGGATTAGGAAGGCCCACATGGAGACTTTCGGCAGTTGGTTGAGAAAACATTTAATGAATGACAATGATGTTGTAGATCAGCTGTACATGTTGGCCAAGACACCATCTTCGACTATAACGACTTTCCAAGGGTACGAGATAAATGGGAATACATTTTACACGATCGCCCAAGATAAAAAGAGCACCAACCAAAATAGTGGTGTCCGCTTTGATGCAGCAACCGAGAATGGGCAAAAGGTCACATATTATGGTTACATAGAGGAGATATGGGAACTTGACTATGGACCCTCCTTTAAGGTCCCTTTGTTTCGGTGCAAATGGTTCAAGCTAACAGGAGGTGGGGTAAAGGTGGACCAGCAATACGGAATGACAATGGTGGATTTCAACAATCTTGGTTACCTTGACGAACCATTCGTCCTAGCGAAAGATGTCGCTCAGGTTTTCTATGTGAAGGACATGAGTAGCAAACCGAGGAAACGGAAAGATAAGAAAACGATCAGTACATCATGCGATGATCCAAAGCGCCACATTGTTCTTTCAGGGAAAAGAAACATCATGGGAGTGGAGGACAAGACAGACATGTCAGAAGATTATAACATGTTTGCTAAAATTCCGCCCTTCAAAGTGAACACCGACCCAAGCATTAAGTTAAATGATGAGGATGCTCCATGGATACGGCACAATCGTAAGCAAGCAGGGACACAAGGGAAGAAATGATGTGTAATAATTTATTGTACCAAACTTTGTTGAATGGATCATGTGAATTATATTACCCGTGATGTGTTTGGTGTCCATTTTCGAATGATTCGAGATACCACTGATGATACATGAAATTTGGAGTGATTTAGTCATACTCCTGCCTAGGCGTATAAAATTTTGAATTGAATTAGTTTTATTTTTCTGAATTTTTTGATATATTATTTGTATTTTTAACATTTTGAATTGAACTAGTTTTATTTTTCTTAATTTTTTGATATATTATTTGTATTTTTGGAATTTTGAATTGAATTAGTTTTATTTTTCTGAATTTTTTGATATAATATTTGTGTTTTTAACATATTGAATTGAATTAGTTTTATTTTTCTGAATTTTTTGATATATTATTTGTGTTTTTAACATATTGAATTGAATTAGTTTTATTTTTCTGAATTTTTTGATATATTATTTGTATTTTTAACATTTTGAATTGAATTAGTTTTATTTTTCT
>NW_021311574.1:0-1049 GCF_002162155.2 Triticum dicoccoides
GGATCCTATCCGTGGAGTGGACTACGAAACGCTTGATCTCCAAGATAATCTTACATATCGAGAGTACCCCATTCGTATCCTCGATCAGGCCGAACGTACCACTCGACGTCATAATATCAAGTTTCTCAAGGTTCAATGGTCGCACCATTCTGAGGATGAAGCAACTTGGGAAAGGGAGGATCGTCTTCGACTCGAGTACCCCGCCTTCTTCCCGGAGGAACCCAAATCTCGGGACGAGATTCTTTTGAGTGGGGGTGAGTTGTCACACCCTAGCTAGTCATGCATTAGAGTGTTGCATCATGTTTACTCTTTCATCAGAAACTTGAAATGGGGATGACAGAACCCCCAGTCCCCTCTGAAACCAACTAGGGTTTACTAAAATAATTTTCAATGAACCTGAAATGCCCTTCTAAAATGCCCATCATTTTTGTCTTGGTTCAGAACCTCTGCCAAAACTGGTGCACATTTTCCTAGGCCATCTTAGGGTTTTTGAATTAATTCATAAATATTTGAATTTGGGCATTTAAAATTATATAAAATATTTAAATGCTCAAATACCTCCAAACTAAAATGTTTCATGTTGGAAATAATCCAACTATGGACCAGGAGTGATTTGGTGATTTTTGAAGTTGCCTAGGTATTTTATTTAATTCAACAAAGTTGCAGAAGTATTAAAAAAAACAGAAAACAGAAGAAAATGAAAAAAGCTTACCTGTCGCCCAGCACCGGCCCACCTGCCGGCCCAGCCCAGCACCGCTCCAGCGAGCTGCTTGCCGGCCAGGCAGGCAGGCAGGTGCCCGACGGCGACCGCGGTGTGCGCCACGCACCTGCTCGCCGCCTCGCCGCTCCCCTCGCCAGGTGACGTCGTGGATCGGCCTCCCTCTCTCCCCCGAACCCCCCAGACACCCCCTCTCCTCTCCAGCCCCTCCCCCTCGCACGCCCCAGCCATGGCCGACGCCATCGCCGCCACCCCCTCGCCGTAACCACGCCCTCCGACCACCCCACGCCGTCTCACCGTGTCCAGGAGCTTCGCCGCTGTCCACTTCATC
>NW_021311575.1:0-885 GCF_002162155.2 Triticum dicoccoides
CATGAAATCTCTCTCTCCCTCTCCCTCTCTCTTGATAGTATTTGTCTCCCATGAAATTCTCTCTCCCTCTCTCGTGTGAAAATATTTTCTCGCCCATGAGAATCTCTCTATTTCTCTCTTTCTCTCTTTCTTAGTTACAACCGTGAAAATCTCGCTTTCCCTATACCCCAGTGCTCTCTCTCTCTCTCTCTCTCTCTCTCTCTCTCTCTCTGTGTGTGTGTGTGTGTGTGTGTGTCTTTGATGGAGACAATCCCATAGCCATGGCATTGTGTTGTCGTCATGGAGATCGCACAAGCTATAGATATGGATGCATGGTTGTATACACGAATACGAAACTAATTGCCATTAGAATGAAATGTTAGTAAAAAAATTCTACCATACTTGAATAAAATAAAAAGGAAGAATCAACTAATGGGTCATGATCTCAAAAATATAAACATGCACACTTACTACGGGAGGTGCGCCAACGAAGAACATGTTGGGCATTAATGGTCCAACGACCCACAACGGCAAGAAGAAGATGCTCGTGATGAGGTAACCATCGTAGAGGTAATTAAGGAGGGCATCCCAAAAATCTTCAAACCCTAGGCACCAAAGAAGTCGAGCGAGAGGCATAAAAGATCATATTCTCACGCTGGAAAAACGAAGGCATCGCTGTGCTCCAATGCCACCTAGGCCCACTGCCAATACTATCCTGGTTGTCGCTTGATCTACCGCGTGCTGCCATAAGAGAAGAACCAATGTGAGGGGACGAATAGGGTTTGCTCGGGGGACACGGTGTCATCGGTGAGATGGGAGAGAGAGGTAGAAGGAAGCAGTGGATGAGGTAATAAAAATAATCAAAACTTGTAGGAGGTGGATGGATTTCGCGTGAATATTTACTGG
>NW_021311576.1:0-886 GCF_002162155.2 Triticum dicoccoides
AAAAAATGCTAAGTATAGGTCATTTTAGACCTATCCTAGGTTAAATAGGTCATTTTGGAGCTAATTAAGCTTATTATGTAATTTTTGAGCTAGCTAAGCATATTGAGTCATTTTGGAGGAAACAATGCTAAGTATAGGTCATTTTAGAGCTATCCTAGGTTAAGTAGGTCATTTTAGAGCTAAGTAAGGTTATTATGTCATTTTGGAGCTAGCTAAGCATGTGAAGTCATTTAGGAGCTAAATTATGTCATTTATTAAGCATATTATGTCATTTTAGATCTAGTTAAGCATATTAAGTCATTTTGGAGGAAAAGATGCTAAGTATAGGTCATTTTAGAGCTATCCTAGGTTAAATAGGTCATTTTGAAGCTAGCTAAGCATATTAAGTCATTTCGGAGGAAAAAATGCTAAGTATAGGTCATTTTAGACCTATCCTAGGTTAAATAGGTCATTTTGGAGCTAATTAAGCTTATTATGTAATTTTTGAGCTAGCTAAGCATATTGAGTCATTTTGGAGGAAACAATGCTAAGTATAGGTCATTTTAGAGCTATTCTAGGTTAAATAGGTCATTTTAGAGCTAAGTAAGGTTATTATGTCATTTTGGAGCTAGCTAAGCATGTGAAGTCATTTAGGAGCTAAACTATGTCATTTCTTAAGCATATTATGTCATTTTAGAGCTAGTTAAGCAGATTAAGTAATTTTGGAGGAAAAGATGCTAAGTATAGGTCATTTTAGAGCTATCCTAGGTTAAATAGGTCATTTTGAAGCTAGCTAAGCATATTAAGTAATTTCGGAGGAAAAAATGCCAAGTATAGGTCATTTTAGAGCTATCCTAGGTTAAATAGGTCATTTTAGAGCTAAGTAAGGTTATTATGTCATTTTGGA
>NW_021311577.1:0-905 GCF_002162155.2 Triticum dicoccoides
TTAAGCAGATTAAGTAATTTTGGAGGAAAAGATGCTAAGTATAGGTCATTTTAGAGCTAGCCTAGGTTAAATAGGTCATTTTGGAGCTAGCTAAGCATGTGAAGTCATTTAGGAGCTAAATTATGTCATTTCTTAAGCATATTATGTCATTTTAGATCTAGTTAAGCATATTAAGTCATTTTGGAGGAAAAGATGCTAAGTATAGGTCATTTTAGAGCTATCCTAGGTTAAATAGGTCATTTTGAAGCTAGCTAAGCATATTAAGTCATTTCGGAGGAAAAAAATGCTAAGTATAGGTCATTTTAGACCTATCCTAGGTTAAATAGGTCATTTTGGAGCTAATTAAGCTTATTATGTAATTTTTGAGCTAGCTAAGCATATTGAGTCATTTTGGAGGAAACAATGCTAAGTATAGGTCATTTTAGAGCTATCCTAGGTTAAATATGTCATTTTAGAGCTAAGTAAGGTTATTATGTCATGTTGGAGCTACCTAAGCATGTGAAGTCATTTAGGAGCTAAACTATGTCATTTCTTAAGCATATTATGTCATTTTAGAGCTAGTTAAGCAGATTAAGTAATTTTGGAGGAAAAGATGCTAAGTATAGGTCATTTTAGAGCTATCCTAGGTTAAATGTGTCATTTTAGAGCTAAGTAAGGTTATTATGTCATTTTGGAGCTAGCTAAGCATGTGAAGTCATTTAGGAGCTAAACTATGTCATTTCTTAAGCATATTATGTCATTTTAGAGCTAGTTAAGCACATTAAGTAATTTTGGAGGAAAAGATGCTAAGTATAGGTCATTTTAGAGCTATCCTAGGTTAAATAGGTCATTTTGAAGCTAGCTAAGCATATTAAGTAATTTCGGAGGAAAAAATGCTAAGTATAGGTCATTTTAGAGCTATCCTA
>NW_021311578.1:0-1264 GCF_002162155.2 Triticum dicoccoides
AGTTTGGTAGGAAGGTACCAAAGTAATCCCGGCAAGGAACACTGGACAGCGGTCAAGAATATCCTGAAGTACCTGAAAAGGACTAAGGAAATGTTTCTCGTTTATGGAGGTGACGAAGAGCTCGTCGTAAAGGGTTACGTTGACGCTAGCTTCGACACAGATCTGGATGACTCTAAGTCACAAACCGGATACGTGTATATTTTGAATGGTGGGGCAGTAAGCTGGTGCAGTTGCAAGCAAAGCGTCGTGGCGGGATCTACATGTGAAGCGGAGTACATGGCAGCCTCGGAGGCAGCACATGAAGCAATATGGGTGAAGGAGTTCATCACCGACCTAGGAGTCATACCCAATGCGTCGGGGCCGATCAAGCTCTTCTGTGACAACACTGGAGCTATTGCACTTGCCAAGGAGCCCAGGTTTCACAAGAAGACAAGGCACATCAAGCGTCGTTTCAACTCCATTCATGAAAATGTTCAAGATGGAGACATAGAGATTTGTAAAGTACATACGGACCTGAATGTAGCAGATCCGTTGACTAAACCTCTCCGTAGAGCAAAACATGATCAACACCAGAATTCCATGGGTGTTCGATTCATCACAATGTAACTAGATTATTGACTCTAGTGCAAGTGGGAGACTGTTGGAAATATGCCCTAGAGGCAATAATAAAAGCATTATTATTATATTTCCTTGTTCATGATAATTGTCTTTATTCATGCTATAATTGTGTTATCCGGAAATCGTAATACATGTGTGAATAACAGACATCAACATATCCCTAGTGAGCCTCTAGTTGACTAGCTCGTTGATCAACAGATAGTCATGGTTTCCTGACTATGGACACTGGATGTCATTGATAACGAGATCACATCATTGGGAGAATGATGTGATGGACAAGACCCAATCCTAAACATAGCACAAGATCGTATAGTTCGTTTGCTAGAGTTTTCCAATGTCAAGTATCTATTCCTTTGACCATGAGATCGTGTGACTCCCGGATACCGTAGGAGTGCTTTGGGTATGCCAAACGTCACAACGTAACTGGGTGACTATAAAGGTAGACTACGGGTATCTCCGAAAGTGTCTGTTGGGTGACATGGATCAAGACTGGGATTTGTCACTCCGTATGACGGAGAGGTATCACTGGGCCCACTCGGTAATGCATCATCATAATGAGCTCAGAGTGACCAAGTGTCTGGTTACGGGATCATGCATTACGGTACGAGTAAAGTGACTTGCCGGTAACGAGATTGAACGAGGTATT
>NW_021311579.1:0-1202 GCF_002162155.2 Triticum dicoccoides
GAATGAACAAGGGGGTTTTGCTTGCCTGGCACTTCTGAAGATAACATTGAGTCTTCATCAGTGTCAACGATCACATCATCGGTATCGCGTCTATCGAGAGGGGACAAATACCGGCAACACAGAAGGGAACACAATCAATGCAATGCACAATATGATGCATGATCATGACATGGCAAAATGAATGTGTTTTGGGCTAATGCAACTAGCAACAGATTAAATGGGGTTGGTTTGAATACAAGATTCAAATTCAAACTCCATATGTGATTATTTAAATGTCATTCACTTCATTTGTCCTAAACAGTAGTGATAAGTTGTTCTAACATGCATGAAAATGGTACAGATGGATTCCTTGAATTTTTCTGATAATTTTTCATATATAAATTATTTAATTTGGAGTTACGGTTAATTTTCTATGATTTATTGAAGTTTTAGGCATTTTCTGGAATTTTCTGAATTATAATAAATCCAGAAATGAATTTACTGCGTCAGCACTGCGTCACAGTGACGTCAGCAGGGTCAACTGGGCGCCCCAGGTCAAACCTGACGTGTGGGGGCCACACGTTAGTGACACAGGAGCTAATCCCGGTCAAACCCAGCGCTGACTGGGGTTTGACCAGGGGTGGGGCCCACTGTCAGTGGCCTAGGGGGTTGATTAGTGCGTCATTAGTGGCTAATGACAGCGCCACGTCACTGGCCACCGGAGTTCGGCCGGCGGCGACCCGAAACGCGGCGGAAGTTCACCGGGGTTGCGCTACGGGCGGCGGCTGGACGCGCGAAGGGCACCAGAAGGTAGCCCGTGCCCGTGCGCATCTAGGGGGGCCAACGGGAGGTGCGGGGGTGGCCGGGGTTCGCCGGAATGGAGCCCGAGGCGGCGGCCGGAGCTCGGGTGGGTGCGGGGTTAGCGCTGCGGCTTGCAAACAAGCTAGCTGCCACGCTAGCGTTGCTCCACGGATCGTTGCGAGTGCAACGGACGCACGCGCGGGGCCATTTGGTCACCGGGGCTTCGCCGGCGATGAGTCCGTGCGGCGGAGCGTCTCGGCTCCGGTAGAGGGGGCGGCTAGAGCTCGAAATCGGACTTGGGGTTAGGGGGAAACGAAGCAGGGACTCACGGGGATCGTGCAGGGAGGGTCAGCGAGCTCGGGGGCGCGCCGGAGTGGCCGAATCGACGGAGAAGATCCTCGGCGGCCGGCGAGGGGGAAAAC
>NW_021311580.1:0-904 GCF_002162155.2 Triticum dicoccoides
GTTTGATCGGCCCCGACGCATTGGGTATGACTCCTAGGTCGGTGATGAACTCCTTCACCCAAATCGCTTCATGTGCTGCCTCCGAGGCTGCCATGTACTCCGCTTCACACGTAGATCCCGCCACGACGCTCTGCTTGCAGCTGCACCAGCTTACTGCTCCACCATTCAACATATACACGTATCCGGTTTGTGACTTAGAGTCATCCAGATCTGAGTCGAAGCTAGCGTCGACGTAACCCTTTACGACGAGCTCTTCGTCTCCTCCATAAACGAGAAACATGTCCTTTGTCCTTTTCAGGTACTTCAGGATATTCTTGACCGCTGTCCAGTGTTCCTTGCCGGGATTACTTTGGTATCTTGCTACCAAACTTACGGCAAGGTTTACATCAGGTCTGGTACACATCATGGCATACATAATAGATCCTATGGCTGAAGCATAGGGGATGACACTCATCTCTTCTTTATCTTTTGCCGTGGTCGGTGACTGAGCTGAGCTCAGTCTCATACCTTGTAACATAGGCAAGAACCCCTTCTTGGACTGATCCATTCTGAATCTCTTCAAAATCTTATCAAGGTATGTGCTTTGTGAAAGACCTATGAGGCGTCTCGATCCATCTCTATAGATCTTGATGCCTAATATATAAGCAGCTTCTCCAAGGTCCTTCATTGAAAAACACTTATTCAAGTAGGCCTTAATGCTGTCCAGAAATTCTATATTATTTCCCATCAGGAGTATGTCATCTACATATAATATGAGAAATGCTACAGAGCTCCCACTCACTTTCTTGTAAACGCAGGCTTCTCCATAAGTCTGCATAAACCCAAACGCTTTGATCATCTCATCAAAGCGAATGTTCCAACTCCGAGATGCTTGCACCAGTCCATAAATGGATCGCTGGAGCTT
>NW_021311581.1:0-1412 GCF_002162155.2 Triticum dicoccoides
TATTTAGCATTCATGCGCTCAATGTTTTCCTTAGTTAACTCATGCATTTTTAAAATCAATTCAGCATGTTGTTTAGCATCAAAATTAACCTTCTCCGAAGATGGAAGAGGCAACAAATCAATAGGTGCACGAGGTAGGAAACCATACACAACTTCAAAAGGGCACATCTTAGTAGTAGAATGCAATGAACGATTATAAGCAAATTCAATATGAGGCAAGCATTCCTCCCACATTTTCTTATTATTCTTCAAAACAGCCCTAAGCATAGTAGACAACGTTCTATTGACTACTTCAGTTTGTCCATCAGTTTGGGGGTGACAAGTAGTACTAAAAAGCAGTTTAGTCCCCAACTTAGCCCATAAACATCTCCAAAAGTGGCTAAGAAATTTAGTATCACGATCTGAAACAATAGTATTTGGCACACCATGCAAGCGAATAATTTCACGAAAGAACAAATCAGCAACATTAACATCATCATCACTTTTATGACATGGTATAAAGTGTGCCATTTTCGAGAATCTATCCACGACAACAAATATGCTATCCCTCCCCTTCTTTGTTCGAGGTAAACCTAAAACAAAGTCCATAGATATATCCTCCCAAGGAATAGTAGGTACAGGCAAAGGCATATATAAACCATGAGGATTGAGCCATGACTTAGCTTTTTGACATGTAGTGCAGCGAGCAATAAAACGCTCAACATCCCGTCTCATCTTTGGCCAAAAGAAATGTGTAGCAAGTACGTCCTCCGTCTTCTTCACGCCAAAGTGTCCCATTAATCCTCCTCCATGCGCCTCCTGCAACAACAAAAGACGAACGGAGCTAGCTGGAATGCATAGCTTGTTAGCACGAAACACAAATCCATCGTTAACAACAAACTTGTTCCACATTCTTCCTTCTTTACAATTCTGCATTACATCTTTAAAATCAGCATCATGCACATACTGATCTTTGATGGTCTCCAAACCAAATATTTTGAAGTCAAGTTGTGAAAGCATAGTATAGCGACAAGACAATGCATCAGCAATAACATTTTCTTTTCCCTTCTTGTGTTTAATGACATAAGGGAAAGTCTCAATGAATTCAACCCATTTAGCATGTCTACGATTCAGTTTAGCTTGACTTTTAATATGTTTCAAAGATTCATGATCAGAATGTATAACAAATTCTTTGGGCCATAAATAATGTTGCCATGTTTCTAAAGTCCGAACAAGAGCATATAATTCTTTATCATAAGTAGAATAATTCAGACTAGGCCCACTCAATTTTTCAGAAAAGTATGCAACAGGTTTGCCATCTTGTAATAACACACCTCCTAATCCAATTCCACTAGCATCACATTCAAGCTCAAAAGTCTTATTAAAATCAGGAAGTTGGAGTAAAGGAGCATGTGTCAACTTATCTTTCAATAC
>NW_021311582.1:0-2944 GCF_002162155.2 Triticum dicoccoides
TCAGGTATGCTACCTCTTTTCAAATTATACACTTGTTCTATTGCCCCATTTTCCACGTCGCTGCATGTGGATCTTTTTCCACTCCACCATCTTCCCAATTTGCTATCCTCTGCTCTGGTGGTCATGTAGACGAAAATCTTAATTTGTACTATTAAAGGAAACCCTACTTCATGCAAACTAATCCATGTATAGGTTGAATAAGGAAAGGAAGTGAGAGTGTACTGTCCAAGAGAGTAGGCATCAAACCCGAACCTAGGTTGAAAAGGGGAAAATCAGTAGCTAAGGAATGAGTCTCGTGTCTCTTGATTGAAGATGGGAAGAAAGGCATGAGAACGCAATAGAGAATGACCAGGTCGATCGGTTTGTTGTCCTCACATAGGAAAAAGGAGGTGAGGGAGTCCCGGACTAGGGGATGTCCGGATAGCCGAACTATCATCATCGGCCGGACTCCAAGACTATGAAGATACAAGACTGAAGACTTCGTCCCGTGTCCAGATGGGACTTTCCATGGTGTGGAAGGCAAGCTTGGTGATACGGAGATGTAGATCTCCTACCATTGTAACTGACTCTGTGTAACCCTAGCCCTCTCCGGTGTTTATATAAACCGGATGGCTTTAGTCCATAGGACGAACAACAACCATACCATTGGCTAGCTTCTAGGGTTTAGCCTCCTTGATCTCGTGGTAGATCTACTCTTGTAACCCACATCATTGATATTAATCAAGCAGGACGTAGGGTTTTACCTCCATCAAGAGGGCCCGAACCTAGGTAAAAACATCGTGTCCCTCGTCTCCTGTTACCATCCGCCTAGACGCACAGTTCGGGACCCCCTACCCGAGATCCGCCGGTTTTGACACCGACATTGGCGCTTTCATTGAGAGTTCCTCTGTGTCATCACCGATAGGCTCGATGGCTTCTTCGATCATCATCAACGACGCAGTCCAGGGTGAGACCCTCCTCCCCGGACAGATCTTCGTATTCGGTGGCTTTGCACTGCAGGGCAATTCGCTTGGCCATCTAGAGCATATCGAAAGTTACGCCCCGGGCCATCAGGTCAGATTTGGAAGTTTGAACTTCACGGCTGACATCCACGGGGACTTGATCCTCGACGGATTCGAGCCACATCGGAGCGTGTCGTACTGTCACGATGGGCATGATTTAGCTCTGCAGCCGGACGGTACCCTGGAGGCCGCACTCGAAACCACTCCGATCTTCAATTCGGAGCCAGCTCCGCAGATCGAGGATGGATGCCTAGACACCGCCTCGGGGGCTGCAACCTCTACGGCGATAGAGCCGAACACCGATCTTGTCCCCCATGAAGCTCGTGACTCCGAGGTGCCGGACTCCTTGCCGGACTCCGGACCTCCCGCGCCCCCTCCAGTCGAATCCGATTGGGCGCCGATCATGGAGTTCACCGCGGAGGACATCTTTCAACACTCACCTTTTGGCGACATCTTGAGTTCGTTAAAGTACCTCTCGTTATCAGGAGAGGCCTGGCTGGACTGCTGCCAGGACGGTTGGGATGCGGACGACGAAGAAATTTAGAGCCCACCCACCACCCACTTGATACCACTGTTGACGATCTAACCGACATGCTAGATTACGACTCTGAGGACAGCGATGGTATGGACGATGATGCCGGAGACGACCAAGAACCAGCGCCACCGGGCACTGGAAAGCCACCTCTTCATACGACATATACATGGTGGATATCCCAAAGGATGGGAACGGCGAAGGAATAGCGGAGGATGACCCCTCCAAGAAACAGCCCAAGCGCCGGCGTCAGCGGCGCCGCTCTAAATCCCGCCATAGCAAGAATGAGGATTCCGGCACCGGAGACAATAATACACCGGATAGCGCCGAAGACAACCCACTCCAGCAAGATCTAGCACAGGAGGAGGGGGACGCCAGCCCTCATGAGAGAGCGGCCTAAGAAGAGGTAGAGGACTATATGCCTCCCTCCGGAGACGAGGCAAGCCTCGACGACGAGGAATTCGTCGTACCTGAGGATCCCGTCGAACAGGAGCGTTTCAAACGCAGGCTTATGGCCACGGCAAATAGCCTCAAGAAAAAGCAGCAGCAGCTTAGAGCTGATCAAGATCTGCTAGCCGACAGATGGACTGAAGTCCTCGCGGCCGAAGAGCATGAACTCGAACGCCCCTCCAAAAGCTACCCCAAACGTCAGCTGCTCCCCCGATTAAAGGTGGAGGCATATGATCCCGCTTCACCAGGAGACAATACGGCTGATCGACCACCCCGTGGTCGCGACAGGGAGGCCTCAAGGCCCTTCACAAGACTCGTACCCCGGCATCGCCCGAAAAGCACAAGGCCATAGGGGAACACTCCGGACCTGCGAGACATATTTGAGGATAAGGCAATACAATCAAGATCGATCTATGGATCACGTGTGCGCCCCACGATACGTGACGATCACCGTCACCCCGGACACAGTAAGTCCGGCCGGGCCGAACACAACAGACAAAGCTCTTTTGAGCTCCGTCGCGATATCCCCAGTACAGAGGCGCCGCACACCCATTGTGCTTCACAGATGAGGTAATGGATCATCAAATCCCAGAAGGGTTTAAACCCATCAATATTGAATCTTATGATGGCAGAACAGACCCCGTGGTCTGGATTGAGGACTATCTCCTCCACATCCACATGGCCCGTGGAGACGATCTCCACGCCATGAAATATCTCCCACTCAAACTTAAAGGACCAGCCCAGCACTGGCTTAACAGCTTGCCAGCAGAGTCAATCGGGAGTTGGGTGGACCTGGAAGCCGCATTCCTCGATAACTTCCAAGGCACGTATGTGCGACCACCAGATGCAGATGACCTAAGCCACATAATTCAGCAGCCAGACGAGTCGGCCAGACAATTCTGGACACGGTTCTTAACCAAGAAAAACCAAATCGTCGACTGTCCGGATGCCGAGGCCCCCG
>NW_021311583.1:0-1286 GCF_002162155.2 Triticum dicoccoides
GACTACCGGAACGTCCTCAAGGTCTGGCAAAGGGCTGGCGTTAAGAGAATATAATTGTCGCTTGGCTATTCGGGTCAAGACATTAACTATCTTTCCCGAAGGATGGGTGAGTTGAACAGTCCTAGAGAAGCAATCGATTTGGGCATGATGAGCCGACATCCAGTCCATACCCAGAATGATATTAATATCTGAAGATTTAAGGGCTATCAAAGACGCAAGGAAAACAAGTCTGTCGACTTGGATCTCATTTCCATAACTTACCCTAGAGGTCTGCCATCTAGACCCAGGGGTAGAGATTTCCATAGTGGATGGCAGGTCACAGAATGCAACGTTATGCAGACGAGCATAACTTTCGGATATAAAAGAATGAGAGGCTCCTGTATCGAAAAGAACAGATGCCGGGTGGCAATTAACAAGAAGCGTACCGAGAACGACGTTGGGATCCTCTTGAGCTTCTTCGGCAGAGACACAGTTGACATGGCCACGTGAAGCGGTGACCGGCTTGGCGTGGAATACTTTTCCTGTCGGCTTGCCACGGCCAACAGCTTTAGCAGATTGATTGGGGTTGGTCTGGGGGCATTCACGCATATAGTGACCAGATTCCCCACACTTGAAACAAGTCACGGAACTGGTACGTGGAGGAACATTATTGGTTGGACCCCCATAGGGCTTGGCTGGAGCAGACTGTTGAACGGGGCGAGGCGCCTGGAAAGATGGCCTTGGTGTGAACCTGGGTGGCAGGGCGGTGTTGGGTACCCACACGCGGCGCTTCTGAGGACCAGCACCGGATGAGGAACCCATGTCACGTCCATGCTTGCGTGTTGCGTCATAATCAGTCTGACCAGTTTCAGCACTGATGGCTTTGTTGACAAGTTTCGAAAAAGATGTGCACTCATGCAGACGGAGGTCGCGGCGAAGCTCAGGACTAAGGCCCTTACGGAACCTTGCTTGCTTCTTGGCGTCAGTAGACACTTCCTCAGTTGCATATCGGGCGAGATTACCAAACTCCCTGCTATAGGCATCCACAGAAAGTCGGCCTTGGGTGAAACTGCAAAATTCTTCACGTTTACGGTCCATGAGACCCTCCGGAATGTGATGTTCACGGAAAGCCTCGCTGAATTCAGCCCAAGTTGTGACATGGCCCGCTGGGCGCATAGCTCCATAATTCTCCCACCATAGACTGGCGGGGCCTTCAAGATGATATGCAGCAAAGGTGACCTTGTCAGCCTCCGCTACCAGCGCGGAACGCAGTTTGTGAGAGATACTGCGAAGCCAGTCATCAGCGT
>NW_021311584.1:0-954 GCF_002162155.2 Triticum dicoccoides
ACATGCCGGCCAGCCTAAGTGTTCCAGAGCAGTAGCAAGCTACCATGGCTCAGCGGTAACACTAGGAGACATTTCCCGGTAAGAGAGGCTACTAAAGATAAACAACTAGATAGTCAGATCCCACACATACCAAGCATTTCAATCATACACACAATATGCTCGATATGTGCAAATACAACGAAGCATCACAACATGACTCTACGACACAAGTACTTTATTTAAGGCTCAGGGAGCCATACATAACATACACAGAGGAACGGGTCTCACGACCCGACATTCAAGTCATACAGTCATACAAACCAGCAGCGGAAGTAACTTGTCTGAGTACAGACAACTAGTAAAATAAAAGAGGCTTGGAAAGCCTAGCTATACTACATGGTCCTTCACAAGCTCAGGATCACCACCTGGGCCTTTAGCCTACTCGTTGATGTCAATGTCTACATAGAACCCATCAGAAGGGGTTGCAGCGTCTTCTGTAAAAAAGTAAATTATAGCAACATGAGTACAAAGGTACTCAGCAAGGCTTACATCAGATCCTACATACATGCATATTGTCAAGAAGGGTTGGTGGAGTTATTGCAGCAAGCCAGCTTTGACTCTTGGCTAGACTATCCTACGATACTTCAACTTGAAATGGTTTTGCGCACACGAGTCCACTACTCACCACTTCAATACACTACCGAGGATCCGCCTCCGTCTTCCTACGGAAGAGCCATCCTCGGCACTCACACTTATCTTGAGGCTTTTAGTAGTTTCCATTTACTTGTCTATGAACTGTATAGGCAACCAAGTAGTCCTTTACCGCGGACGCGGCTATTCGAATAGATCATGATAACCCTGCAGGGGTGTACTTCTTCATACACGCTCTCACCACTTACCGTCGTTTACACGACATGTACTCGGCAACCTTCAAGCGGAAGCCCAACGTGGGTGTCGGCCACGACCTACCTAATC
>NW_021311585.1:0-662 GCF_002162155.2 Triticum dicoccoides
ATAAAGTAAAAAACAAAAGAAAATAAATAATGCAAAAAACAAAACAAAAAAGCTGGAAAAAAATAGCAACAATAAGTATTTTGTTGTAAGTAGAAACAAAATAAAATAAATAAAGCAACAAAAAAACAAAAAAAATATTTTCAAATTTGAAAACTAATGGCACTTACAGAAAGTTCATAATTTTTCTAAAAGTAAAAGCAAAAAAGAATTAAAAAATAAAGTAAAAAACAAAAGAAAATAAATAATGCAGAAAACAAAACAAAAAAACTGGAAAAAATAGCAACAATAAGTATTTTGTTGTAAGTAGAAACAAAATAAAATAAATAAAGCAACAAAGAAAAAAAGTGCCACCTACTGGGCCGCCACGGCCTGAATACGACTAGAAACCCTACCATGGACCAGGATTCAGGCCCGTAGGAGGCCCAGTAGGCCCACAAGCACATAGCGCAGGGTTAGGTCCGAAAGCCTGCATTTGAGAGGAGCTCGAGAGGGAAGGCATAACAGCGCTTATAAACCACTCTCGAGCTCTCTCAGCTAGCGAGGTGGGACTAAAGTTTTGACGCGCTGCAGCACAAGGCCTTTGGTCCCGGTTGGTGCCAGCAACCGGGACTAAAGGGGGCATTGGTCCCGGTTCGTGGCTCAAACCGGGACCAATGCCCATT
>NW_021311586.1:0-969 GCF_002162155.2 Triticum dicoccoides
GAGCCAGCAGCAATGTATTCAGCTTCAGCAGTAGACAGTGATACGCAGTTCTATTTCTTCGAGGACCAACAGACCAAAGATCGTCCGAGGAAATGACAAGTGCCAGATGTTGACTTGCGGTCCACACGATCACCAGCATAGTCAGAGTCAGAATATCCAATGAGATCAAAAACAGAGCCCTTGGGGTACCATAATCCTAGTGTTGGTGTGTGAGCTAGATATCGAAGAATATGCTTTACAGCCTTATGGTGTGATTCCTTCGGTGCAGCTTGAAATCGGGCACACATGCAAACACTAAGCATTATATCTGGCCTAGATGCACATAAGTACAATAAGGAACCAATCATGGAGCGGTATACCTTGTGATCGAAGTCAATACCATTTTCATCAGTGCATAGATGGCCATTTGTGGGCATAGGAATTTTAATGCCTTTGCAATCTTGCATGCCGAATTTCCTCAGTACATCTTTGAGGTATTTCTCCTGAGATGTGAATATGCCATTGCGCTGCTGACGAATTTGAAGACCTAAGAAGAATTTCAACTCTCCCATCATAGACATTTGATATTCTTCACTCATCATATAGGCAAATTCATCACTATAACGTTGGTTAGTACAGCCAAAGATAATATCATCAACATATATTTGGCACACAAACAGTTCACCATCATATGATTTAGTAAAAAGAGTAGGGTCGAGTGAACCGGGTGTGAAGCCATTCTTCACGAAGAATTCCTTCAATGTATCATACCACGCCCGAGGGGCTTGCTTGAGGCCATAGAGGGCCTTATTGAGTCTGAAGACTTTGTCAGGATTCTTTGGATCTTCAAAACCTGGGGGTTGAGCAACATATACTTCTTCCTCAAGCTTACCATTGAGGAAAGCACTTTTCACATCCATTTGATATAAGATGATATCATGATGGTTAGCGTAAGCAAGTAATATGCGAATAGCCTCAAGTCTAGCAACA
>NW_021311587.1:0-1188 GCF_002162155.2 Triticum dicoccoides
ACCCATTCCATTAGCTTAGCACCTGATCGTTTAGTATGTTGCTATTGCTTTCTTCATGACTTATACATGTTCCTATGACTATGAGATTATGCAACTCCCGTTTGCCGGAGGAACACTTTGGGTGCTACCAAACGTCACAACGTAACTGGGTGATTATAAAGGAGCATTACAGGTGTCTCCAAAGGTAGATGTTGGGTTGGCGTATTTCGAGATTAGGATTTGTCACTCCGATTGTCGGAGAGGTATCTCTGGGCCCTCTCGGTAATGCACATCACATAAGCCTTGCAAGCACTGCAACTAATATGTTAGTTGTGAGATGATGTATTACGGAACGAGTAAAGAGACTTGCCGGTAACGAGATTGAACTAGGTATTGGATACCGACGATCAAATCTCGGGCAAGTAACATACTGATGACAAAGGGAACAACGTATGTCGTTATGCGGTCTGACCGATAAAGATCTTCGTAGAATATGTAGGAGCCAATATGGGCATCCAGGTCCCGCTATTGGTTATTGACCGGAAACATGTCTTGGTCATGTCTACATTGTTCTCGAACCCGTAGGGTCCGCACGCTTAAGGTTTCGATGACAGTTATATTATGAGTTTATGAGTTTTGATGTACCGAAGTAGTTCGGAGTCCCGGATGAGATCGGGGACATGACGAGGAGTCTCGAAATGGTCGAGACGTAAAGATCGATATATTGGACGACTATATTCGGAGTTCGGAAAGGTTCCGAGTGATTCGGGTATTTTCCGGAGTACCGGGGAGTTACGGGAATACGGGGAAGAGTATTGGGCCTTGATGGGCTTTAGTGGGAAGAGGAGAAAAAGGCTGCGCCCCCCCTCCCCTCTAGTCCGAATTGGACTAGGGAAAAGGGGACCGGCCACCTCTCCTTCTCCTCCTATTCCTTCTCCCTTCCTCCCCTCTTGGTGGACTCCTACTAGGACTTGGAGTCCTAGTAGGACTCCCTATCCTGGCCGCACCTTTGCCTTGGCCGGCCTCCTCCTCCTCCATCCTTTATATACGGAGGCAGGGGCACCTCTAAACACACAAGTTGACACAAGTTGATCCACGTGATCGATTCCTTAGCCGTGTGCGGTGCCCCCTGCCACCATATTCCTCGATAATACTGTAGCGGAGTTTAGGCGAAGCCCTGCTGCTGTAGTTCATCAAGATCGTCACCAC
>NW_021311588.1:0-1060 GCF_002162155.2 Triticum dicoccoides
GATATTTTCTTAAGTACAATTCGAGAGTTACTTCCTACCCCATTCCCTGAGTTATGTACCAGATAGTCAACCTGGTAAGGCCCGCCCTTCCCGAGTCTTCCCCCCATATCCTTTTCGTAAGTACGATGAAGATCCCGAAGAAAGGATAACGACTTCATCATTTTGACCTGAAGCAGAAGTATGAAGGCATCAATATATTGGATTGACCTCTTCGAGAAGAGCAACCAAGGCCAAGAAGATCCGTTAGAATTTCGTAACTAGACCTTTCCCCCCTTCTCTACCTCTTAAATCTCGGGACGAGATTTCTTGTAGTGGAGGAGAATTGTGACGCCCGGATAATTAAGCAACAGTGAACCTATGCTAATGTGGCCACGTCACAACGATTACTGTTGATAATCTCGCAATGATTCAAAACTCGTTCAAATTCAAATTTGAATTAAAGTTAAACTAGAAAAGTTTTCAAAAGTCAAAACTAAAATGTTCTAAATGTAGCAAGTAATTCATAATAAATATTGGTGGAGAAGACACACTGTTATAAAGTAGTTAGATGCACTATAATAAATAATTAGTGGCAAAACAGTTGTTCAAATGCTTTTAAAATAATAAACAATTCCAAAACTATTTTATTTCAGTGCTAAACTGTTTGTGGCAGTGGCATAAATTGTAACACTATTTTAGCTGCCACTTTTGTATTTTATTTAAACTAAGCTAAAACAGAAAAAAGAAACTAAAAGAAAAAAAAATCAGAAAAATAAATAAAAAGTAAAAGAAACCGAAGAGAGGAAAAGGAACCTTCCCCTCCCTCACTGGGCCAGATGGCCCAGCTGGCTGGCCCAACTGGGCAAAGGCCCAACCGGCCACCCCATGGCCTATATGGCCTCCCACCCGAAACCCTAACCCCGTTGCCCACTCACTCCCCCGATTCTCCCCACTCCCTCTCGCGCCGCCGCACACCGAGGACAGAGGCGAGTCGCCTCAGACCCGAGCCCAACCATCCCCACGATCTCCCCACTCTGCCCCATGACCACCACTCCCCCCCACACTCGTTCATTCTCCCCCT
>NW_021311589.1:0-1450 GCF_002162155.2 Triticum dicoccoides
CAAATCTTGCGTAGGCGGCCTCTCACAATTCTGGAAGTGTTGTGGCGGTTGCAACTGCCCGGCACGCGTGTCTGGGGTGTGCCCCCCCTCACGGACGGCGCTGCCGCCGGCACCTGGAGGGGGGAAACGGATGCGTGGGGTCTACACGGAGGGGATCTTGCTGTGGGTCTGGCCCGGATGTTGCTCCAAAGTGTTCCTATGGGCTGACCTAACACAACCGGGTGGGGAGGTCCACTGGTCAAAGCCCGTCCGTGCAAAGTGATCAAAGGGTTAGATCCCGTGTTCAAACGCTACAGGGTTAGGCGGGACGGGGGCACTGGGGGGTAGCAATGCCACCGGAGCGTCGCACCGCGCCCTCATACATGCGCGGTGGTGTGGTGGCATGTCCGAAGAGGCGGGACATGTCTCCGCTGCGTAGCCCCCCCTCACGGACGACGATGACACTGTAGTAGACATTCTGCGGTAACGATGCGGCGTCAATATTACTTAATACTCGGAGCGCGATAAAATCAAGAGTTTTTTTGCACGACGTGGGCACACGTGCTATAGGAACGATGGTATTTTTTCATAATTTTTGGTGATGGAGAAGTATCCGAAAAATTCCCTCTACGCGGATTGCCCTTCGCGCATCTACGGCTGTGGCCGGCGGCCTCCGGGGGCTAGCATGCCGCCAAATCTTGCGTAGGCGGCCTCTCACAATTCTGGAAGTGTTGTGGCGGTTGCAAATGCCCGGCACGCGTGTCTGGGGTGTGCCCCCCCTCACGGACGGCGCTGCCGCCGGCACCTGGAGGGGGGAAACGGATGCGTGGGGTCTACACAGAGGGGATCTTGCTGTGGGTCTGGCCCGGATGTTGCTCCAAAGTGTTCCTATGGGCTGACCTAACACAACCGGGTGGGTAGGTCCACTGGTCAAAGCCCGTCCTTGCAAAGTGATCAAAGGGTTAGATCCCGTGGTCAAACACTACAGGGTTAGGCGGGACGGGGGCACTGGGGGGGGGGGGTAGCAATGCCACCGGAGTGTCGCACCGGGCCCTCATACATGCGCGGTGGTGTGGTGGCATGTCCGAAGAGGCGGGACGCGTCTCCGGTGCGTGGCCCCCCCTCACGGACGGTGATGACACTGTAGTAGACGTTCTGCGGTAACGATGCGGCGTCAATATTACTTAATACTTGGAGCACGATAAAATCAAGAGTTTTTTTGCACGACGTGGGCACACGTGCTATAGGAACAATGGTATTTTTTTATAATTTTTGGTGATGGAGAAGTATCCGAAAAATTCCCTCTACGCGGATTGCCCTTCGCGCGTCTACGGCTGTGGCCGGCGGCCTCCGGGGGCTAGCATGCCGCCAAATCTTGCGTAGGCGGCCTCTCACAAGTATGGAAGTGTTGTGGCGGTTGAAAACGCCCGGCACGCGTGTCCGGGGTGTGCCCCCCTCACAGACGATGCTG
>NW_021311590.1:0-1449 GCF_002162155.2 Triticum dicoccoides
CAAATCTTGCGTAGGCGGCCTCTCACAATTCTGGAAGTGTTGTGGCGGTTGCAACTGCCCGGCACGCGTGTCTGGGGTGTGCCCCCCCTCACGGACGGCGCTGCCGCCGGCACCTGGAGGGGGGAAACGGATGCGTGGGGTCTACACGGAGGGGATCTTGCTGTGGGTCTGGCCCGGATGTTGCTCCAAAGTGTTCCTATGGGCTGACCTAACACAACCGGGTGGGGAGGTCCACTGGTCAAAGCCCGTCCGTGCAAAGTGATCAAAGGGTTAGATCCCGTGTTCAAACGCTACAGGGTTAGGCGGGACGGGGGCACTGGGGGGTAGCAATGCCACCGGAGCGTCGCACCGCGCCCTCATACATGCGCGGTGGTGTGGTGGCATGTCCGAAGAGGCGGGACATGTCTCCGCTGCGTAGCCCCCCCTCACGGACGACGATGACACTGTAGTAGACATTCTGCGGTAACGATGCGGCGTCAATATTACTTAATACTCGGAGCGCGATAAAATCAAGAGTTTTTTTGCACGACGTGGGCACACGTGCTATAGGAACGATGGTATTTTTTCATAATTTTTGGTGATGGAGAAGTATCCGAAAAATTCCCTCTACGCGGATTGCCCTTCGCGCATCTACGGCTGTGGCCGGCGGCCTCCGGGGGCTAGCATGCCGCCAAATCTTGCGTAGGCGGCCTCTCACAATTCTGGAAGTGTTGTGGCGGTTGCAAATGCCCGGCACGCGTGTCTGGGGTGTGCCCCCCCTCACGGACGGCGCTGCCGCCGGCACCTGGAGGGGGGAAACGGATGCGTGGGGTCTACACAGAGGGGATCTTGCTGTGGGTCTGGCCCGGATGTTGCTCCAAAGTGTTCCTATGGGCTGACCTAACACAACCGGGTGGGTAGGTCCACTGGTCAAAGCCCGTCCGTGCAAAGTGATCAAAGGGTTAGATCCCGTGGTCAAACACTACAGGGTTAGGCGGGACGGGGGCACTGGGGGGGGGGGTAGCAATGCCACCGGAGTGTCGCACCGGGCCCTCATACATGCGCGGTGGTGTGGTGGCATGTCCGAAGAGGCGGGACGCGTCTCCGGTGCGTGGCCCCCCCTCACGGACGGTGATGACACTGTAGTAGACGTTCTGCGGTAACGATGCGGCGTCAATATTACTTAATACTTGGAGCACGATAAAATCAAGAGTTTTTTTGCACGACGTGGGCACACGTGCTATAGGAACAATGGTATTTTTTTATAATTTTTGGTGATGGAGAAGTATCCGAAAAATTCCCTCTACGCGGATTGCCCTTCGCGCGTCTACGGCTGTGGCCGGCGGCCTCCGGGGGCTAGCATGCCGCCAAATCTTGCGTAGGCGGCCTCTCACAAGTATGGAAGTGTTGTGGCGGTTGAAAACGCCCGGCACGCGTGTCCGGGGTGTGCCCCCCTCACAGACGATGCTG
>NW_021311591.1:0-1128 GCF_002162155.2 Triticum dicoccoides
TGAAACACTAGGAGACATTTCCCCGTAAGAGAGGCTACTAAAGATAAACAACTAGATGGTCAGATCCCACACATACCAAGCATTTCAATAACATACACACAATATGCTCGATATGTGCAAATACAACATGGCATCACAACATGACTCTACGACTCAAGTAATTTATTCAATAGGCTCCGAGGAGCGAGATATTACAAACATGGGTCTCATGACCCAACAATCAGAGCATACAAATCAAAGCACAAGCGGAAGCTATCATGTCTGGGTACAGACATCTATAACTGGAAAAGGCTGAGAAGCCTGACTATCTACCAGATCCTGCCGGGGCACAAGATCGTAGCTGAGGTAACAAGCTAAACATCGAAGTCCACGCGAAACTACTAGTGAGACCGAAGTCTCTCTGCAAAAACATAAAATAGGCAAACGTGAGTACAAATGTACCCAGCAAGACTTACATCAGAACTAACTACATATGCATCATTATCAACAAAGGGGATGGTGGGGTTTAACTGCAGCAAGCCAGCTTTGACTCGGTGGCTATCCTGAACTACGACTGCAATGTAACTCTTTTGAGGTGGCGCACACGAGTCCACATATTCCCCATATCAATACACCACTATGGATCCGCTCCCGTCTGCCTACGAGAGCGCCATCCATAGCACTCACACTTATCTTGCGTATTTTAGAGTATCCACTTTCACTTGTCTATGAACTGATATAAGCAACCCAGAAGTCCTTTACCGCGGACACGGCTATTCGAATAGATGATGTTAACCCTGCAGGGGTGTACTTCTTCATACATGTTTCCACCACTTAGCGTCTGCACACGACATGTGCTCGGCAGACTTCAAGCGAAAGCCGACGTGGGTGTAGACCACGACCTACCTAAACACCTAAGTCTCTAGTCCAGGTTTATCGCCTATTCGGGTTCCATCCATGAGGAGATCCGGCCGGAGTTTCGCTCACAGCCCCAAACGATGTGAACAGGGTTCCGTGACACCAAACGGGCGCCCGGTATACCCGGCCACGTGCCTACCGCATCACAGCCCACCCCTATGGTCAGCGCTGTCCACGGCCTCCAGCATACTACAAACACCAGAAACTACTTGCAACTCCTGGACAGAGGAC
>NW_021311592.1:0-656 GCF_002162155.2 Triticum dicoccoides
AAATGACATATTTTAGGTCCTAAATGACTTCATATGCTTAGCTAGCTCCAAAATGACATAATAACCTTACTTAGCTCCAAAATGACCTATTTAACCTAGGCTAGCTCTAAAATGACCTATACTTAGCATTTTTTCCTCCAAAATGACTCAATATGCTTAGCTAGCTCAAAACTTACATAATAAGCTTAATTAGCTCCAAAATGACATATTTAACCTAGGATAGCTCTAAAATGACCTATACTTAGCATTTTTCCTCCAAAATGACTTAATATGCTTAGCTAGCTTAAAAATGACATATTTAACCTAGGATAGCTCTAAAATGACCTATACTTAGCATCCTTTCCTCCAAAATGACTTAATATGCTTAGCTAGCTCTAAAATGATATAATATGCTTAAGAAATGACATATCTTAGGTCCTAAATGACTTCATATGCTTAGCTAGCTCTAAAATCACATAATAACCTTACTTAGCTCAAAAATGACCTATTTAACCTAGGCTAGCTCTAAAATGACCTATACTTAGCATTTTTTCCTCCAAAATGACTTAATATGCTTAGCTACCTTAAAATGACATATTTAACCTAGGATAGCTCTAAAATGACCTATACTTAGCATCCTTTCCTCCAAAATGACTAAATATGCTTAGCTAGCTCTA
>NW_021311593.1:0-1432 GCF_002162155.2 Triticum dicoccoides
TAATTTTAATCTTAATAGTAGGTTCCCACTCATCATAAAGCTTTCTAGGCATAGAAACTTCCAATTCAAGTTTTTCTTCAAAAGATTTGATCATAACATCAACAATATGTTTAGTAAAAGCTTTATTTTGATTATAAGCAAGAGGTGAATTAAGCATGGATTGCAACAAGGAAATACAATCTATGAAAGAACTATTATCATAATTAAAGTCCTTGAAATACAAAAGAGTAGGTTCATCGCTACTTAAAGTTTTGACCTCTCCAACCCCACTTTTGCCAATGTTTTCATTAAGATCTTGATACTCCAAATCATTGGGACGCCTTCTAGCTAAAGTTGACTCATCTCCAGTTCCATATTTATCAAGATTTATATTAGCAAACAAAGATTCAATAGGAGTCACGCAAATCACTTTGAGATCTTCATCATTATTTTCACAAGAAATAGAAGAACACACTTTTACAAACCAATCTCGCTTAGCACGCATCCTAGCGGTTCTTTCTTTACATTCATTCATAGAAATTCTAATAGATTTTAGATACTCACTAATATCATGCTTGGCTGACATACATCTTATCTTCAAATAATCAATCTCAAGAGAAGTCTTATCAATGTTCCTAGCCAAATCATCAATCTTAAGCAATTTTTCTTCTACCATAGTATTAAAAGTCTTTTGAGAATTTATAAAATCTTTAATATTGTTCTCAAGATCAGAGGGTATTTTATAATAATTTCCATAAGAGTTGTTGTAGGAATTACCATAATTATTATAGGAATTACCAGGAAACGACCTAGGGTTGAAATTACCTCTATAAGCGTTATGTCGGGGTGAACTGATCCTCGAACACCTATGGGGCCGGCGGACCGGACCCCTTTCGGTTCGGCGGGGGGCGGAGATAGCACGAAGAGCAGATCGAGGCGAGGCACACGAGCAGTTTACCCAGCTTCGAAGCTCTCCGGAGAGATAACACTCCTACTGCTGCTTGTCTGATTGTATTCAGTGGTGTTCTTGCTCTCGAGCGAGAGAGTGATGGGTTTTCTGGGCTACGAATGGATCAAAGCCGACTGTCTGAGGCTCCGAACCCAACCGAACCCCCTCTACGTTGCGCATGGGCCTCCTTTTATATGCTAAAGGGGTCACCGACAGGTGGCAACGCAGAGGAGGGTAAAAACGTAAAAAGCGAGGTAGTTGATACAGTTGCTTGTACAGTGCACCCTACCTAACCCTGACGGCAGGGGACAAGGGCATTAAATGCCCGTCTGAGTCGCCCGAACAGTGCAGAAAAGGACCGTTAGGGGCGCCACCGTTCGCCACGATGGCGATCTTGTCAGCTTCGCATGCCACTGCGCACCGCTGGCTGCACAGCCTCCCGCCATGCGCGCCCGGAGAGGCCCCCAGAGCGACACGTTGGTGGGTGCGCTGGAGCGTGGACGC
>NW_021311594.1:0-1014 GCF_002162155.2 Triticum dicoccoides
GGACCCCAAAACTGTGAGTGTTGATGACCGACACGTAAACGCACCGCGGAGTTCGCTAATCGTGGAAATCACTACGGGACCCCAAACCTATGAGTAATAGTCCATGAAACGGGCCAGAATCGGCCAAAACTGTGAGTGTTGGTGACCGACAGGTAATCGCACCGTGTGGTTCGACAACCACGGAAATCGCTTTGGAACCCCAAAATGGTGAGTAATAGTCCACCAAACAGGCCAGAATAGGCGAAAATTGTGGAAATAGTCCGCTAACACGTAAACGCACATCGGGGTTCGTTAATCGTGGAAATCATTTTGGGACCCAAAAACGGTGAGTAATAGTCCACAAAACGAGCCATAATCGGCGAAAATAGTGAGTGTTGTTGATCAACACGTAAACGCACCCCGGGGTTTGTTAATCGTGGAAATCACTCCGGGACACGAAAACAGTGAGTAATACCCCATGAAACGGGCCAGAATCAGCCAAAACTGTGAGTGTTCATGACAGACACGTAAACGCACCCCAGGGTTCGTTAATCGTGGAAATCACTCCGGGACCGCAAAACAGTGAGCAATAGTTCATGAAACGGGCCAAACTCGGCCAAAATTGTGAGTGTTGATGACCGACACATAAATGCACCCTGGGTTCTTTAATCGTGGAAATCACTCCGGGACCCCAAAAATTGAGTAATAGTCCATGAAACGGGCAAGATCAGCCAAAACTATGAGTGTTGATGACCGACACGTAAACGCACCCCGGGTTTGTTAATCGTGGAATCAGTCGGGGACCCCAAAACAGTGAGTAATAGTCCATGAAATGGGCCATAATTGGCCAAAAATTGTGAGTGTTGATGACCGACATGTAAATGCACATCGGGGTTCGTTAATCCTGGAAATCACTCAGGGACCCCAAAACAGTGAGTAATAGTCCAGGAAACGGACAGAAATCGGTCAGAACTGTGAGTGTTGATGACCGACACGTAAACGCACCCTGGGGTTTGGTAATTGTGGAAATCACTC
>NW_021311595.1:0-696 GCF_002162155.2 Triticum dicoccoides
TAAAAGGTTAGGGGGGGGGGGTCGGGCCCACTGGTCAGCGACCCTGGGGGGTCAAACCCGGTCAACTCGCCGGCGTTTAGCCGCCGGCGAGGCCGAGCGCGGCGGAGGAAGTGCATTTGCACGTTACGGCCACCAAACGGGAGGCGGAGAGCATCTACGAGCTCCTGGGAACGAGACGTAGCTCTTGGTGGTGATGGTTGAGCTCGGGGTGGCCGGAGACGTCGCCGGCGACGACTTTGGCGGTCGCCGGAGTTCGGGCGCCGATGAAAATGGTGCCACCGTGCACGGGAGGATCAACGGGTAGCAACTACGCATTCTGCAGGCTCCCACAAAGCCAACGGGCATATGCACGGGGCCGATTGGCCACCGGAGCCTCGTCGGCGACGAGTCCGTGCGGCGGTGTGCTTCGGGCATCATGGGAAGTGGTGCTACAACGAGCGCTAGGCCGTGGGGTTAGGGGGAAACGACGGAGGAGCTCACTGGGAGGTCGAAGCGCAGCTCAGTGGGCCTGGGGACGACCTAGACGGCGCGAATCAAAGACGAGGTCACCGGCGGCCGAAGGTTGAAGAAGAGCTCGAAGTCGACGCTGCAGGGCTTCCGGCGGGGCGTGGTTCGGTGAGGGGGTCGAGGACGACGTCGCGAAGCTCGTGGGCACAACCGAGGGGCGAGGGGGTGGCTGTGGCCGTGGTGGTTCTC
>NW_021311596.1:0-1247 GCF_002162155.2 Triticum dicoccoides
TGAGTAATAATCCATGAACCGGGCCATAATCGGCCAAAACTGTGAGTGTTAATGACCAACACATCAATGCACCTTGGGTTTAACAACTATGGAAATCGCTTCGGGACCCCAAAACGGTGAGTAATAGTCCACGAAACGGGCCAGAATCGGCCAAAACTGTGAGTGTTTATGACCGACATGTAAACACATCCCAGGGTTCGTTAATCATGGACATCACTCTGGGACCCCAAAATAGTGAGTAATAGTCCATGAAACGGGCCAGAATCGGCCAAAATTGTGAGTCTTGATGACCGACACGTAAACGCACCCCAGTGTTCGTTAATCATGGAAATCACTCGGGGACCCCAAAACAGTGAGTAATAGTCCCTGAAACGGGCCAGAATCGGCAAAAATTGCGATTGTTGATGACCGACACATCAGCGCACCTTGGGGTTTAATAACTATGGAAATCGCTTCGGGACCCCAAAACGTTGAGTAATAGTCCACGAAACGGGCCAGAATTGGCCAAAACTACGAGTGTTTATGACTGACACGTAAACACATCCCAGGGTTTGTTAATCATGGTAATCATTCTGGGACCCCAAAACGGTGAGTAATAGTCCATGAAATGGGCCAGAATCGGCTAAAATTGCGAGGGTTAATGACCGACACGCAAACACACCCCCAGGTTTTGTTAATCGTGGAAATCACTCCGGGACCCCAAAAAAATGAGTAATAGTCCCTAAAACAGGCCGGAATCGGCCAAAATTGTGATTGTTGATGACCGACACATCAACACACCTTGGCGTTTAACAACAATGGAAATCGCTTCGGGACCACAAAACGGGCCAGAATCGGCCAAAACTACGAGCGTTTGTGACCGACACGTAAACACATCCCAGGGTTCGTTAATCGTGGAAAGCACTCTGGGACCCCAAAACAGTGAGTAATAGTCCATGAAACGGGCCAGAATCGGCCAAAATTGTGAGTCTTGATGACCGACACGTAAACGCACCCCAGCGTTCGTTAATCATGGAAATCACTCGGGGACCCCAAAACAGTGAGTAATAGTCCCTGAAACGGGCCAAAATCGGCCAAAATTGCGATTGATGATGACCGACACATCAGCGCACCTTGGGGTTTAATAACTATGGAAATCGCTTCGGGACCCCAAAACGTTGAGTAATAGTCCACGAAACGGGCCAGAATTGGCCAAAACTACGAGTGTTTATGACCGACACGTAAACACATCCCAGGGTTCGTTAATT
>NW_021311597.1:0-1572 GCF_002162155.2 Triticum dicoccoides
TTGGACTTAGGAAATATTACATAAATTTTGTAACATAAACCTTATGCCATCAACTCCATCTATCATTTTCATTGGACCCAAGTCAAATATTCCAATCAAATCCATTATAGACTTTGTCATAGAACCTTGCCTCACAACCCTTCAACCATGATCCTAACTTGTATCAATTTGATCCAACCGCAGAATATGATTTATGTCATATTTTCAATCAAGCCAACTTGATCCATCTCAACCCTGCCACGCCATAGTAACTAGCTTAATAATAGTAATAACTAAATAATTGTATTGTTAATTGTATCTTTTATTTGGATGTTGTTTTGCTCGTGTTATAGTACTTTATTTATCGCTAGATATATCGTAACGAGAAGGCGAGACGACAACGAGTAGAATATATCATCTTCAGGAATTCAGGCAAGTTGCAAATTGATCATGCTTTGACCTATGTTTTCATATTATACACAATCCTTTGTATTTTAATGCTATGCATGTTTAAAAAAAAGTTTTACAAAGTATTATTACTAGCTAGAGCCATAGGTTCAAGACTTGCAACCAGGCTTGGCCACGCTTGCATAAAATGGGTGGGATGAAAACCAAAATTGTTTTGAACCTTTAAACTTGCCTCTTTTGGGGCAACGTTTTGTGAAAACTATTGAAAAACAAAAGTATATATTATTTTATCTTCTACTCCCTGGACGGAATGGTATTGACGGGAGCGTCTACAAGTGATTGCGCCCATCGGGGTCTTGCAGTGAATGCGCCCGACTGGGGTCTCGCACATAGGTTTTTGGTGGGGACTGCCATCCAGGGGAATGATATCTTCCAAGTACAGTTTGATGTAGCTTCCATTACAGCCACATGCTACTATGGGCTCTGGCTTAGCTTAGTACTAACGGAAAACCCTTACCTCAGGACCGCCATCGGAGAGGGGCTTTCATTGCCTAAGTTGCGGGCGGCTTGGTCAGGTATAGGGGGCTGTTACGGAAAGGCTTCGTCACAATCTCCTCCTAGTCGTACACCCAAGTGTGTAATGGTAAACGGGGTTGGTTGTGTCATGTGGGGAACGTGTACGACCTCTGCAGAGGATTAAACCTAATCCATTAGCCGTGCCCCCGGTTACGGGCAATTTTGAGCAACTAAAGACTTGGACTGAAGAAGAATCTCCCCTCTCTTTTCTAAAAATCTATTTTAAGGGTTTAAGTTGAGGATTGAGCATAGTGATTGTGTTTCACTTCAACCTGGATGTTTTAACTATTTTGGAGAATGAGCACTGGTGTGTACATCCAAGTGTCTCACTCCTAACTTTTATACTAAAAACTATTTTTATTTCAAAAGAAGTTTACAAAAATTTAGTATAGGACAAAATTGGCTTTATGCAAAGGAAACCTCCACCAATACTACCCTGCATATATATTATGTTAGACCTTTATCTGCAACTTGCGAGTACATTCCACGTACTCACCTGCACCTGTCATGTGCAGATCTCAAGAGATTAAGAGACGATAGGGTTATGATCTACACTCAATGAGCCCAGTGGCGTTGATGGAGCCATAACTTAGTGAATACGTAATATTC
>NW_021311598.1:0-1375 GCF_002162155.2 Triticum dicoccoides
TTGAAGCCACCATAATGGGTGCATGAAGCCTTGGACGAAATATACAAGATGCCACTTCATAAATTTCGTCCCGAGGCTATTTTAGGTGCTGCGTCACCTTATTATTGGGCCAGGCCCATGTAATTTCGAAATACATAAGTATAGGCTATTTTTAGAGTCCGTATGTGTGGGGAAACAAGAGATAGGGTTGATTTCGGACCCCTCCACCAAGGGCCACGAAATTCCCCCCTCTTCCTCCATATATACAGCCCTTAGGGCATCGTTTAGACTTTGGGTTTTGTTTAGATTAAAAGTTCGCCATAGCTGCAACTTCGCGTACTTCGTTTGTGTTCAACGACCAGACAAAGGCGTCACAGAACCCCACCTTGATCAATAAAGCTTTCATCTTATATTCGCAATATCCAGATTGCAATCTCAGTTTCTTGCTTCTTCTTCGTTTGCTCGCAGGAAACAGACCCTCGTGGTCAGGTTGATCGTGCTCCGGCGTGGTCAATAACCTCTCAGAGTTGGTTTAGCGATTGCTAAGGCGCGACGTCCTCGCACGTTCGTAGTCGGCTTCCACCAAAGCGAAATCCACCATCTCATCGAAAGACGGGACACCTTTGCTTCTATCAAGTGGTATCAGATTTCCAGGTTGCTCGGTGAGATTTTACAGTTTTTCGTAGTTTAGGTCGAGTCTGTTCTTCATACCTATAGTCCACGAAAAAGCCACAAAAAAAATTAGGGTTAGTTCATCATATCCGAACCAATCTGAGCCTTTGCATAATCTTTTTAGGGTTTTGCTTTGTTGAATTTGCGGTTGCATCGTCGTTTCTAGTTGCTGGTCTTAGAGTCTAGTCTTTTAGAGTTTCGAGTTCTGGTCATAAGTTGTCACGCCGCCGCCGCACCATCATCATCGCCCCTGCCATCTACCACCACCGTTTATCCGCCACCGCTTCGAATCCGTATCCATATACCACCACAGTTGTCATATACCACCACCGCTGCCATCTACCACCATATATCCACCACCAATCCGAGTTCTTGTCATATTAGGTTTGTTTTCGAGATCCATCTAGATTCCGATTCGTGTTTCCTTGCCGGAGTAGGTTTCGGAAAAAAAAAAGAGTCGGGTAGCCACGCTCCGTTTAGGCCCAAAATTTTTCGAAAACGCATTTTTCGAAAAAAAATTCTGGCTATCCTATTTTTAGGTGTTTCTGAGTGTTTTGAGACAGGTGCCATTATAGGAAGTTTTTTTTGACCCGTTTCCAGTTTTTGGGTCCGGGCAGTCAAAAAAAAAAAATTGGTCGAAAAAATTTCGTGCCCATCCTGTCAGTTTGAGCTAAGAAGAGTTTTGAGACACTCGCCATTATAGTGATTTTTCGCAAAAAAAAAG
>NW_021311599.1:0-1466 GCF_002162155.2 Triticum dicoccoides
TGAAAAGGGGAGCTCTCCTCTATGTTGCACCCATGAAAGGGGTGGATCCAGATCGAGCACACACACACAAACAGAGGAGGATCGGGAGGTGCTACCTCGAGGGAGTTGGTCGGTCGATGGAGAGCGGCAGTGATAGAGAGGGGAAAGATGAGTTGGGGAAGGTGCGGCGCCGGCGTTGATTGTCGCCGGCAGTGGAAAGCCATAGGGGTGGAGGCACGTCGGGTAGGGGTGGGAGCGGCGACGTTGGTCGGCAGTGGCGACGCACGGCGGAGGGGCGGGGGGCGGTGGTGGCGGCGCACGGCGGCGTGGCACGGGACGGTGGCGCAAGGCGGAGGGGCGGGGCCCAGTGGTGGCGGCGCGCGGCGGCATAGCAGGGGGCGGCGGCGCACTGTTGGTGGAGACGGAAAGTAAGGTCGTGGGTCTCGGGTCGTTTTTTTTCTCACCCGCACCGATTCGGCTCGAATGTAATAATAGGATTGCGGGTTGATTTTGAAGAAACGCGGGGACTTTTTTGCAAAACGTCCACGACGGACGACCAGAAGCCATACCTGATTTATTAGTAGGTAAAGATATATAGGTAGAGAGTAGAGATTAGGGAAAGATAATCGTTTGATCTACTTTAAAGCTAAAAATTACCCACCATTGCCATTACATAAAAGACATTTTAAGAAGAAAAAATACATCAGAAATCATAACGTTTCAATAGATTACCATCAATGGATGAGATCGAACAGAAAAAAAAAAACTCGCCAGATCCGTTGTTTCCGAGCCTTTACTTTTACGGCTGTAAAAGAAAAAAAAATCCTTTCGTTCCAAACCTAGCGCCGCCACAATCTTCTCTCCACGGATATCGCGTTGCTCCTTGGCATGGCTGCCGCCGTCATGCAGATGGTCCAAAGCGTATGCCAAGATCCCACGCCATGCATCCCTCCAGTTTCCCCAGATTTAATTATTTTTAATTCCTGCATGTAGCATGCTTGCACGGGCGCTGACGCCTACAGCAAGCTGATATGCAGCCGTGCCTATGTCACAAGCAACGGAGGCCACAACCAGTTGATCGTGGTAAGCATAGATACGTATGTACATAACAAAATTTCTATTTCTTTATACAGTACAACATATCATCTCTATATTTTTCATGTCCTTTGCTTATTTTTTTCCTTTTTTATGTATTGTGCACCGGAGATCTTGGTCACGATGGTTCAAGATTCAAATTAATGGAGCGAAGATCTTGCCAGTGATTTCATGGTTGTGGTTACGGGATAACTTCGAGTGATTTCATGGTTGTGGTTACGGGATAACTTCGAGAGAGAAATTCCAAGCCAGGTAAGAAGAATAGAGGGTATATTAGTACTCCAATGATACCCACATGTATAAAAATACAGCAACTTATTGTACGTTATTGCTGAGGCATGCATGCTGTAATAGATAAGTTTCAGGTTGCCGCAAGATCTTTGAAGTGCTGC
>NW_021311600.1:0-5659 GCF_002162155.2 Triticum dicoccoides
TTTTTTTTTGGTTCTGTTTCCTTTTCTTCTTTTGTTTTTATTCTATTTCTTTTCTGTTTTCTTTTATTTTAGTTTTATAAAATTACCACTAGTGCCTAATTTGTATTAACCAATAAACTACTACGAGATTAATTCTTAACGCATAATAAAATAGTGTTAGCATTTTATAAATTCAATAGGCCTTTGCTTAATTGTCTTCACTATTGTTTTAATTGTTTTAGGGCCTTTAAACATTTTATCAAAGTTTGGTTGCTCCACCATAATTATCTATGCAATATTTGGTTCACTCCGAACATTTTAGTTTTAATATTTGAAAACTTTTATAGTTTGCCTATTTTTGAATTTGAATTTGAATCGGTTTCGAACTAACTCGAGATCAGCAACTATAAACGAGGTGACGTGGCACCATTAGCAGAGGATCACTGTAGCTTAATTACCCGGGCGTCACAATTCTCCTCCACTACAAGAAATCTCATCCCGAGATTTAAGCGGTGGAGTAAGGGGGCGAAGGTGTTGGTAGCGAAAAACCTAACGAGTCTTCTCGGTCTTGGCTTCCCTTTCGAAGAGGTTGGTCCCTTTCGTTGATGTCTTCGTTTCACTGCTTCAAGTTACCATGATCAATTTGTCATCCTTTCTTCGGGATCTCCATCGTACTTACGAATAGGTAAGGGGGCAGCTCGGCTACGACAGAATGCTTATGAGGGAAACAATCTGGGGGTTAACCCATGAATGAGCATAAGATTATCTCTTGAGTCGAACATATCGAATACATCAAGAGTAAGGTACGAAGGTACAATAAGAGGTTCCAAGTGGATAGATAGTTGCTCGAAGTCTGACCCAGAGTGAGAGAGGGTTTCAGAGCAGCGAGAGTAAGTATTGCGTCTGATACCAGAATAGAGCATTAGGAAGGTGGCCCGTGAATTAAATACGAAGCCAAGCTCGAGGAATAACTTCGACAATAGGGTGTATAGGAGAGTCAGGTTTTGATCCTGTGGAACTGTGGGTTATGGGCCCACCATGTGGGTTAAACGTTAAAAGAGCGGTGACATCTTGCACGATTATGATAGCAAGGCATGTCAGAGGGTAGCCTATCAGTTATGTCGGCACAATGTCGGTACCAGGGGCGAGGGACGAAGAGAACCATTTTCCTGCTCGTTGAACGAGGCGGACCAATAGGCAAGGTTCTCGTCCATCGGTGGTGACCGGAATGCTATCGACAATTTCAACAGGGTCTTACTGACAGAGTTGTACATCGGGGTGTTTGCACAAGCAGTGGATTATTACTGCTTATATCATATAGATCATAGCAAAGGTCTAAACAAACCAATGGAAGGAAAAATATGATCATCAGATTAAACAGAACAATGAAAAGGAAAATGTGTTTAAACACATATTTCAGGGGTATATCCTTCCTAATGACAAGCAGAGCATGATATCCATGACAGGATATAAAGTAGAAAACCATTTAGGTAAGGGGGAAGGAATCTCATGATATTACCCATACAACGGTGTTAGGATAAGTGATAAATAGAATTTAGCATCGTGCTTCAAATGTTCCTGTTGAAAATCGGAGTACCATTGACATGCTTCGAGATAGCATTGACATGGTCTTCAGGTGAAGATCAGACTTTGGAAACACGAAGGATCCGTCAGGAATAACTTGTAGAATAAGTCTTACAATTTCCTCATGGACGAATGGATAACCTTGCTGAAAAGGAATCTATAATGATAGGTCCTCCAGCCGGGGGGGGGGTGCTAGGCATGACATCATGTTACCGGGTCATCAGAGGATCAACATTATAACTCTTGGAAAGTTGTCCCAACCATCATATCTGACCGAGATTCATATCCAGTTGGTGTCATGATACCTCAGACTCAAGGGGTCCGAGAGGAAAAGGTGCAACACAAATCGACGAAATGACATTGCAAGATTCTCGGGAAATGAACTATGGGAGCGGGTTTCTGAAGCAATAGTTCATCATTAAACCAAGGAGAGGATGAGGAGGTGGCTGATAGGCTCAGCAACAAATCATCGAGATTTCCAAAGGATTTATTTCCACAATTATGTGAACAAGGAAATATCATTTGTCAGATCAATTGATATAATGATGTATGCTCGAGGGAAAACATACACAACTGAAAAATTGGTAGAAGGGTGCACCCAGGAATCTGGACTAGGCAGCACGATCAATGTTCAAATGATGATTCAATAAGCAATAGACTTAAAATGAAATTGTAGACCAATAACTTCAAAGCAATAGGGTTGCTAGGAGTTATGAATTCACACGTCATAGCTCCATTGTCGGTATTCCGGTTGAAAACAATACGGGGACCAAGGAATGAACGAAGATGGCAAGAAGTATTATGATATCAAGAATTATTAAGAGGTGGTGAAATTCTCACCACATTCTTGACAAAAAGAGATGGTAATACTTCCGAGGTAAGGAAGATCAATTGCTGGACAGCAAGGAACTCAAGGTATAACACCAAACACGAACAAGCTTGTGTTGGTGGGAAGGCAATAAAGTGGTCAATGATAACACAATCATCAAGGGCAAGGAGGGTATTTCTCATCATGAACTCGATTGATATCCTGGAAGAGCTCAGAACGGTCATGATGATCACGACACATTTGTCGAGAGATTCCATGAAGACGTAATCGATCGGTGATGACATCAAGTCAAAGGAATGATGAAGCAAGAGGTTATTGGAACCTCAAACTCAAGCTTGTTGTTTAAGGTGAAAGGGAATGACGAGGAAAATCGACGTAAGCTTAATTCATCGTCGAAAATTGTGCTCCGAGAAGAAGGACCGGGTAGCACAGTTAAAATCATCACGACAATGATATAGCCAAACAGGCTAGGAATGGCGTGATCGGGTACAAACTCGTACTTATAGAAGCTTACTGAAGAGTTGTTGAACCGTAGTGCGGACTTGGTTCAGTTATCGGTGTCTTTGAGTGTTTAATAACTCAGAGCCCGTGAGAAATTGGAATCAGTGGGAGGTAGTACTTGATGAACTCATAAAAAGTTATGCAGTTCCATGATAATCTCGAGATACCAGGGGGGTAATACTCGACAGAAGATCAAAGTAAAGGTTGGACTGGGGTATTGATCCATAGAAGACAATTGTTTAACTTGTCCGAGAAATGGAATCAAAGAAGAACAAACATGGTCGGAACCACGGATGCAAAAGGCCAGATCCTAGATATAAGATGAACTTATACCAAGGGAATAATTGATTTTAAAAGAAGCTTCGATGAGAAGATGTACATCGGGTCCATGGGCATGAACACAAGTTCAAGGTCGACTCCCACTTCTGCAATGCACAACCTTTCATTCACTTCTCTCGTTCGATGAAGTTGCAGTACTGAAATTTTATCTGGTGAAGCACCAGAAGAGTATGACTCGTGAAAACCTTCGGGTTCACACGGTTTAGAGAAGGCATATGTTCAACCCTTCAGGGCATCTTAGGAACATATACCACACACTTCAATAGTAAATACCACCAGCTCGAAAGCAGAGCATGGTTGGCCAAGCAGATGATACAATTTACCAAAGGCACTATGTATCAGGGGACGAACTCACAAGGTGATTGAATATGAAGGACACTGTCGGATAGCAATCCAACAATGGATCGGGCAATCCACAACGGAGTTGAGGTGAGTATCGGTATTCCAGAAAGAATGCACGGGCATCATATTATAGAACATCGGAATAATCCGATGCTTAGATAACAAAGGAATTATGATTTCCAAAACAAAAATTCAGAAGCAGTCGCTCTGACCAAGGATGGATAAGTTGGATAAACCAGAGGCACAATTGGCGACAAATAGTTTGGTCGAGAACCAGCTCATGTTCAAAAACGATGTCTCACTCGGAAAGATAAGTTAGAAGGGCTGATAGATGATTGTGTGCATTCGCACACATGTCGAATCAATAGGATCAAAATGACGGTGTCAAAAGATACTAGTGAATATTGCCAGATATATGGGAAGCATCCATAATGCTAGTAGACAAGTATTTGCAGAGCAATAAAGCTGCTAAAGATTTTCGGAGGATTGAATAGTATTTCAAAGTTTTTTGTGAAACACATGAACAACTGGGGATGAGCGGATACTCGGCAAGCGCGAGTAATTATCCGTAGGGGTATTCATGCAGCAAGGAACTGCAGGGCAGTAAGCGTAAAGAATTCTCGGAATAACGAAGAGTATTTCAGGACATCTTGTAATAACAAGAGCAACTGGGGATGAGGGTAAGAATAACAATTGCAAGTAGTTGTCCATAAGGGTTTACGGTGGAAGGGGAATTGCAAACGCGATGAACACAAGTTCTCGAGTTAACAGCGGAGAGTATCTTCAGGGTCTTCTGGTGTAGCAGACGATCATCAGTAATAAGGGGCTCTCCGGGTGAAAGTGATAACGAGATCCTAATGTTAGATTTAGTAAATTTTGTTTAACCCGAATAGAAGAGAGATCAGAGTCCCAGAGTAAAGGTCGAGGAGTAAAAGATCCTAGTACCACCCGATGGCGACGTGGGCCCGTAAGGCACACAGCCAAGTTAGTAAAAGTTTTTGTAATGTCTAGACTCGACTTCGGCCAAGGAGTGTGGAAGGGGGATTCCTACAGGCAGTCGGCTCTGATACCAACTTGTGACGCCCCCGATTCAATCATACACTAATCATGCACGCAAATGTGTACGATCAAGATCAGGGACTCACGGGAAGATATCACAACACAACTCTACAAATAAAATAAGTCATACAAGCATCATAATACAAGCCAGGGGCCTCGAGGGCTCGAATACAAGTGCTCGATCATAGACGAGTCAGCGGAAGCAACAATATCTGAGTACAGACATAAGTTAAACAAGTCTGCCTTAAGAAGGCTAGCACAAACTGGGGTACAGATCGAAAGAGGAGCAGGCCTCCTGCCTGGAATCCTCCTAGATCACTCCTGGTCGTCGTCAGCGGGCAGCACGTAGTAGTAGGCACCTCCGGTGTAGTAGGGGTCGTCGTCGACGGTGGCGTCTGGCTCCTGGACTCCAGCATCTGGTTGCGACAACCAGGTAGAAGGGAAAGGGGAAAAGAGGGAGAAAAGCAACCGTGAGTACTCATCCAAAGTACTCGCAAGCAAGGAACTACACTACATATGCATGGGTATATGTGTAAAGGGCCATATCAGTGGACTGAACTGCAGAATGCCAGAATAAGAGGGGGATAGCTAGTCCTATCGAAGACTACGCTTCTGGCAGCCTCCGTCTTGCAGCATGTAGAAGAGAGTAGATTGAAGTCCTCCAAGTAGCATCTCCAAGTAGCAACTCCAAGTAGCAACTCCAAGAAGCATCGCATAGCATAATCCTACCCGGCGATCCCCTCCTCATATCCCTGAGGGAGAGCGACCACCGGTTGTATCTGGCACTTGGAAGGGTGTGTTTTATTAAGTATCCGGTTCTAGTTGTCATAAGGTCAAGGTACAACTCCAAGTCGTCCTGTTACCGAAGATCACGGCTATTCGAATAGATTAACTTCCCTGCAGGGGTGCACCACATAACCCAACACGCTCGATCCCATTTGGCCGGACACACTTTCCTGGGTCATGCCCGGCCTCGGAAGATCAACACGTCGCAGCCCCACCTAGGCAAAACAGAGAGGCCAGCAC
>NW_021311601.1:0-1616 GCF_002162155.2 Triticum dicoccoides
GCAAAGGTAAGGCGACACCCGTGGGGATACCGTGCGTGAGGCCGCAAAGTGATATGAGGTGTTACCGGCTAGATCGATGTGACATCGAGTCGGGGTCCTGACAGCGTTGGCATCAGAGCCGGACTGCCTGTAGGTTCTCCAAGCCAAACTGGTCGATGTTGAGTCTAGAAATTCTTTAGTTATATGTAGGGGAATTGTTTGTGGGTTGGAACGTAAGGCTCTTTTTACTCCTTTATCTTATGACATTCTGATCTGAGTCAGTCCATTCTTCCACCGGGGGTTAAGGAATTAGGATCTATTCTCTCTATCAGGATCACGTGTTACTAATCAGTAGTACCTTATAGGTATGATGGATACAAGCCTAGTTCAGTTCTTCTACCATATTATGTTGCTAGGATGGTCTCAGAACTTTGATATGATGATGTTGAGTGTGTACAAAATCCTTGTCAAATGTCTCAAAATCCTTCTTGAGCATTTACAGCTGTTATGCTGCCGAAATTTTGCTAAAAATTCTAATGCCTTTGCATTATGATTGTGCTTTCAGATGGCCACTCGCGACCTCAATCAAGTGGTTCGCCTGACTCGATGCCTAGATGTACCCGGCCATACTGCCAAGTTGGTCAGGGTAATGACTGAGGCTGGATACCGCTGGTATCCTGAGTACACGGTCGAAGAGCAATTTCGGGACTTCAATCAAAGCCAGTATCTCTGCACTGTCAGGATATTTCCATCTTATCCTGGGTCCACCGAGCCCCTTCACTGCTCCTATGGACTCGGGGTTACTATTGAGATGGTTGTGCAGGATGCCGCCTACTCTATGATGACCATCATGCGAGTCAGATCTGGTCTATTTCGGGACTCTGATTTCCGGTATATGCCAGGATCACTTCCGGGAGCACAAGGGTATCTCCAGGCTATCTATGCTGACCCCACTCAGGAGGATTCACGGACTCGCACCACTGCTGAGATGCTCGAGGATAAGGACCATGAAAATCGGGCCTTAAGGTTAGAGCTCTTCAATACCCGTGCTGACCACTGGGCCACTTTGACTCGGTTCGCACCGGCGGTGCAAGCTGGATATTCAGATATGCGCGATCTCTATCCTGTGAGATCTGCTCTGCCAGACGTGATGGAATGGCGTGATGTAGGAGGCATCACCCCACCTCGCGGTCCCCGCAGGCCACCGTCTGTTGGTCCAAGGCCTCATCCTAGCCCCTATGGTCCACAAGCTCCGCGAGATCGTCTGTTTCCGGATGATCATGTTGAGCTTCCAGGCTATGGAGGTGACTTCTACGAGGACTACTACGGATCGGTCTGAGTTAGTGGTAGTATCACTAGTTCGCACTAGCTGTGTCGTCTATCGTCCCGCGTGACTCGTGGGATATGACCTAGTTTGTACTCTTTCCGGAGGTGTAGAAAAATAATGTATAGGAGCTTGGGATGCCTCCGATGAGATGTAATCCTCTTTTCACCGTAATAGTACTTTGTTTGGTCTTGTACTAAACCCTGTATGGTGTGTATGACGATGGAATAAAAGAAGCAGTTTCTGTATCTACCATGTCATACGGATGATCATCTTGCATTCCGAGTTATTCCTTACATTTTGTATCCTATGT
>NW_021311602.1:0-1518 GCF_002162155.2 Triticum dicoccoides
CTCTCCGGAATCGAACCCTAATTCTCCGTCACCCGTCACCACCATGGTAGGCCCCTATCCTACCATCGAAAGTTGATAGGGCAGAAATTTGAATGATGCGTCGCCGGCACGAAGGCCGTGCGATCCGTCGAGTTATCATGAATCATCGGATCAGCGAGCAGAGCCCGCGTCAGCCTTTTATCTAATAAATGCGCCCCTCCCAGAAGTCGGGGTTTGTTGCACGTATTAGCTCTAGAATTACTACGGTTATCCGAGTAGCACGTACCATCAAACAAACTATAACTGATTTAATGAGCCATTCGCAGTTTCACAGTTCAAATTGGTTCATACTTGCACATGCATGGCTTAATCTTTGAGACAAGCATATGACTACTGGCAGGATCAACCAGGTAGCACGTCCTTGGTGACTACCAGCACGGCCATCGTTCTGCGCTTCCACTTTCGTGGAAACTCAAAGGCAACAGCCGAGCCGGTTGTCGCTCTTGAGCGGCACAGCTCATCGTCCTTGAGGATCGGCGCAGAGAGTTGCGTATCCTACCACGTAACTGTGGAGAGGTAGAGGCAACTCCTGTTCCGGTTGTTCTCAGTTCGGAGAGCTTTGGGTCGGGTCGAGGCAACCGAAAGGGCCACGACCCTTTATCGTGAGCAGCATCCGAGACCAAAAGCGGGAGCGAGGTTGCCTTGATAGCAACGGGCACGTAATGTGCCAGCCCCACGAGGCAACGCCGCAAGCGCTATTTGGCCGCAGCGGCACACCCAATGGGCGTCCGCCGCGAGGCAACAATTATCCGAAGCACCACTTCCCGTAGGTCGGGTACTAGCACACAAGCACTATTAATCCAGCGAGTAAAAGCCACACGAGGGACGGGACACGGCGCCGGTAGTCGGCCGCAGTACAACGGGGGATCTACCGGCAGACACGGGTCCAAAGCTACTCATGCGCTTAGTAGCCAACAAGCGGTCAAACCAACCAAGCCTCCGCCCGTGCATAGCACGGGAGGATCACTTGCACGAAGGCGTCCTGCAAGGCCAAATCACGCGTGTCACACCAGCAGCAATAAAGATACGGATGCAACGATTTTCCAAAGGCAACTTTATCGGTACATCGGTGCAACGTTGTCGGACGGTCTTATCGTGCACGAAACGGGCTACTTTCCTGTTTCCCGAGCCGCATTCGGCTGTTGGGTCAGAATTTCACTTGAGACGTACAGGGGACCGGGACAGCGATGACGTTGCCACCGAGGGGCAACGTTTTTCCGAAGGCGACATTGGAGGGACATCGTTGCGACTGTTTACCGTCGGTCGGATCGTGCACGCAACGGGGTACTTTCCTGTTTCCCGAGCCACCTTCGGCTGTTGGGTCAGAATTTCTCACGAGACGTACACGGGACCGGGCCAACACCTTCGTGATGGCATAACGACGGGACATCCGAGGCAACGTTGGGAAAGGATGGGCGTACGTGAACACGGGTGTTTTCCCTAAGAAAAATCACCCGTGTTCCGTACGCCCACCAGGAA
>NW_021311603.1:0-989 GCF_002162155.2 Triticum dicoccoides
CACGTCGAGGGAACCGGTCTCGCGTAAGCGTACGCGTAAGGTTGGTCTGGGTCGTCTCGTCCAACAATACCGCCGAACCAAAATATGACATGCTGGTAGGCAGTATGACTTGTATCGTCCACAACTCACTTGTGTTCTACTCGTGCATATAACATCAACATCAATAACCTGGCTCGGATGCCACTGTTGGGTTTCGTAGTAATTTCAAAAAATTTCCTACGCGCACACAGGATCATGTGATGCATAGCAACGAGAGGAGAGTGTTGTCTACGTACCCAACGTAGACCGACTGCGGAAGCGATGACACGACGTAGAGGAAGTAGTCGTACGTCTTCACGATCCAACCGATCAAGCACCGAAACTACGGCACCTCCGAGTTCGAGCACACGTTCAGCTTGATGACAATCCCCGGACTCCGATCCAGCAAAGTGTCGGGGAAGAGTTTCGTCAGCACGACGGCGTGGTGACGATCTTGATGAACTACAGTAGCAGGGCTTCGCCTAAACTCCGCTACAGTATTATCGAGGAGTATGGTGGCAGGGGGCACCGCACACGGCTAAGGAATCGATCACGTGGATCAACTTGTGTCAACTTGTGTGTTTAGAGGTGCCCCTGCCTCCGTATATAAAGGAGCCAAGGGGGGAGGAGGCGCCGGCCAGGAGGAGGTGGCGCAGGAGGAGTCCTACTCCTACCGGGAGTAGGACTCCCCCCCAATCCTATTCCAACTAGGATTCCCAAGGGGGAAAGAGGGAGAGGGGTGGCCGGCCACCTCTCCTAGTCCTACTAGGACTAGGGGAAGGGGGGAGGCGCGCAGCCCCCTTGGGCTGCCCCTTTCTCCTTTCCACTAAGGCCCATGATGGCCCATATGGCTCCCGGGGGGTTCCGGTAACCTCCCGGTAACCCGGTAAAATCCCGATTTCACCCGGAACACTTCCGATGTCCAAACATAGACTTCCAATATATCAATCTTTATGTCTCGACCATTTCGA
>NW_021311604.1:0-517 GCF_002162155.2 Triticum dicoccoides
CGGGGGAAGGAAGGGGGATCTGGCGAGGGAGAGGGAAGGGGGGATCGGGCGAAGGGGTATCCAGCTAGACACTATAGCAATGGCGCACCACCCTCTGGTGCGCCATTAGTTGTTTTTTTCTGATAGCAATGGCGCACCACCCTCTGGTGCGCCATTAGTAGTTTTTTTTTTGATAGCAATGGCGCACCCTCCTCTGGTGCACCATTAGTAACTTTTTTTCTTCTGATAGCAATGGCGCACCCGCCTCTGGTGCGCCATTAGTAACTTTTTTTTCATTATTTCTTGCTGCATCTAATAATTAGTTTTTTTTATCAAATTTGTTATTTTCATGAGGACTAGAATAGAAGATATCATCAAATATCATCATTTTTTTTTGAAAATATCATCAAATTTGTTTTTTATTTTTAATTGAAAATATCATCCAATTTGTTATTTGAAAATATCATCAAATTTCTTATTTGAAAATATCATCAAAAAGTGGGGGAGGGTGCGGGGTGTCGGCGGCGGCGGTGGAGCG
>NW_021311605.1:0-1582 GCF_002162155.2 Triticum dicoccoides
AGGTGCGCTTACGTGTCGGTCATCAACACTCGCAGTTTTGGCCAATTCTGGCCTATTTCATGGCCTATTACTCACTGTTTTGGGGTCCTAAAGAGATTTCCATGGTTGTCGAACCCCAAGTTGTGCTTACGTGTTGGTCGTCAAGAATCGCAGTCTGGGCCGATTTTGGCCCATTTCTTGGACTATTACTCAGTTTTGGGTTCCCGAAGTGATTTCCACGATTGACGAACCCCTGGGTGCGTTTACGTGTCGGTCATCAGCACTCACAATTTTGGCCGATTCTGGTCTGTTTCGTGCACTATTACTCACCGTTTTGGGGACCCAGAGCGATTTCCACGATTGACGATCCCCAGGTTGAGTTTACGTGTCCGTCGTCAACACTCAAAGTTTTGGCCAATTCTGGCCCGTTTAGTGGACTATTACTCACCGTTTTGGTGTCCCGAAGTGATTTCCATAGTTGTTGAATCCCAAGGTGCGCTTACGTGTCGGTCATCAACACTCGCAGTTTTGGCCGATTCTGGGCTCTTTCATGGACTATTACTCACAGTTTTGGGGTCCCGAAGTGATTTCCATGGTTGTCGGACCCCATGGTGTGCTTATGTGTTGGTCGTCAAGACTCGCAGTCTGGGCCGATTCTAGCCCGTTTCGTGGACTATTACTCACTGTCTTGTGGTCCCGGAGTGATTTCCACGATTAACGAACTTAACCCCGGGGTGCGTTTATGTGCCGGTCAGCACTACTCACAGTTTTTGTCGATTCTGCCCCGTTTCATGGCGTATTACTCACTGTTTTGAGGTCTCGGAGTGATTTCCATGATTAAGGAACCCCAGGGTGCGTTTAAGTGTCGGTCATCAGCACTCACTATTTTGGCCGATTCTGGTCCGTTTCGTGTACTATTACTCACTGTTTTGGGGTCCCAGAGCGATTTCCACGATTGACGATCCCCGGGGTGCGCTTACGTGTCCGTCGTCAACACTCAAAGTTTTGACCAATTCTGACCCGTTTCGTGGACTATTACTCGTCGTTTTGGTGTACCGAAGCGATTTCCATAGTTGTTGAACCCCGAGGTGCGCTTACGTGTCGGTCATCAACACTCGCAGTTTTGGCCGATTCTGGGCTCTTTCATGGACTATTACTCACAGTTTTGGGGTCCCGAAGTGATTTCCATGGTTGTCGGACCCCATGGTGTGCTTATGTGTTGGTCGTCGAGACTCGCAGTCTGGGCCGATTCTAGCCCGTTTCGTGGACTATTACTCACTGTCTTGTGGTCCCGGAGTGATTTCCACGATTAACGAACTTAACCCCGGGGTGCGTTTATGTGCCGGTCAGCACCACTCACAGTTTTTGTCGATTCTGCCCCGTTTCATGGCGTATTACTCACTGTTTTGAGGTCTCGGAGTGATTTCCATGATTAAGGAACCCCAGGGTGCGTTTAAGTGTCGGTCATCAGCACTCACTATTTTGGCCGATTCTGGTCCGTTTCGTGTACTATTACTCACTGTTTTGGGGTCCCAGAGCGATTTCCACGATTGACGATCCCCGGGGTGCGTTTACGTGTCCGTCGTCAACACTCAAAGTTTTG
>NW_021311606.1:0-947 GCF_002162155.2 Triticum dicoccoides
ACCCATGTTGGCTCCCACATGCTCCACGATGATCTCATCGGATGAACCACGATGTCGAGGATTCAATCAACCCCGTACGCTATTCCCTTTGTCTATCGATATGTTACTTGCCCGAGATTCGATCGTCGGTATCCCAATACCTCGTTCAATCTCGTTACCGGCAAGTCACTTTACTCGTACCGTAATGCATGATCCCGTGACCAGACACTTGGTCACTCTGAGCTCATTATGATGATGCATTACCGAGTGGGCCCAGTGATACCTCTCCGTCATACGGAGTGACAAATCCCAGTCTTGATCCATGTCACCCAACAGACACTTTCGGAGATACCCGTAGTCTACCTTTATAGTCACCCAGTTACGTTGTGACGTTTGGCATACCCAAAGCACTCCTACGGTATCCGGGAGTTACACGATCTCATGGTCTAAGGAAAAGATACTTTGACATTGCAAAACTCTAGCAAACGAACTATATGATCTTGTGCTATGTTTAGGATTGGGTCTCGTCCATCACATCATTCTCCTAATGACGTGATCTCGTTATCAATGACATCCAGTGTCCATAGTCAGGAAACCATGACTATCTGTTGATCAACGAGCTAGTCAACTAGAGGCTCACTAGGGACATGTTGGTGTCTGTTATTCACACATGCATTACGATTTCCGGATAACACAATTATAGCATGAATAAAGACAATTATCATGAACAAGGAAATATAATAATAATGCTTTTATTATTGCCTCTAGGGCATATTTCCAACAGTCTCCCACTTGCACTAGAGTCAATAATCTAGTTACATTGTGATGAATCGAACACCCATGGAATTCTGGTGTTGATCATGTTTTGCTCTAGGGAGAGGTTTAGTCAACGGATCTGCTACATTCAGGTCCGTATGTACTTTACAAATCTCTATGTCTCCATCTTGAACATTTTCACGAATGGAGTT
>NW_021311607.1:0-970 GCF_002162155.2 Triticum dicoccoides
TCCAATGTTCATCCTTCTCCAAGCTAGGCCCTTCATTTGTAAGCAAAACAAATGTATCCAATTTAGGCAGCATCATATTCTCATGAACATTAGAATCATTACAAAGAAACGAAAGTACCTGGTAATTTAGTTGGCGTGCACGAGCTCTAGTAATTGGTCCAGTATGTATAGCAGCAGGGGCTGTGGGTGTAACAATTGTATTGATGTCCTCATCATCCTCCCCTTCTTGAAATGAAGTCGTCCTCGACGAAAGTTCATCTTCCTCACCCAAATAAGGCTTCAAATCTGCAATGTTAAAAGTGGGACTAACCCCAAAATCTGCAGGCAGCTCAAGTTTATATGCATTATCATTTATTTTCTCTAACACCTTAAAGGGACCATCAGCACGTGGCATTAGCTTTGATTTGCGCAAATCAGGAAATTTCTCCTTACGCAAATGTAACCAAACAAGATCTCCAGGTGCAAACACAACATGTTTTCTACCCTTATCTCTAGCAATTTTATATTTAGCATTCATACGCTCAATGTTTTCCTTAGTTAACTCATGCATTTTTAAAATCAATTCAGCACGTTGTTTAGCATCAAAATTAACCTTCTCCGAAGATGGAAGAGGCAACAAATCAATAGGTGCACGAGGTAGGAAACCATACACAACTTCAAAAGGGCACATCTTAGTAGTAGAATGCAATGAACGATTATAAGCAAATTCAATATGAGGCAAGCATTCCTCCCACATTTTCTTATTATTCTTCAAAACAGCCCTAAGCATAGTAGACAACGTTCTATTGACTACTTCAGTTTGTCCATCAGTTTGGGGGTGACAAGTAGTACTAAAAAGCAGTTTAGTCCCCAACTTAGCCCATAAACATCTCCAAAAGTGGCTAAGAAATTTAGTATCACGATCTGAAACAATAGTATTTGGCACACCATGCAAGCGAATAATTTCACGAAAGAACAAATCAGCAACATT
>NW_021311608.1:0-1991 GCF_002162155.2 Triticum dicoccoides
TTTTGCTCTTGTCATTTCCATGAGTTAATAACTCCTGCCTTAGGGTTCTCTTGACAAAACTTTGAGTTACTAACTCTCCATGCTCCGGTCTTTCTCCGATACACCTTGATCTCGGTATTGATAACTTCCATAGTCTGCCAGGTTCCATAAAGGTAGCCTTCCTGGGTCATACAAATTTGGGAATTCTTCAGAGCCTTCAAATTCTCCAAGTCTTCGGGGTCTTCAACAGTTGTAGTTTCCATTTACACGGTAAAATCCTCTTCATTCCAAATGGTCTTAGTTGTCCGATATCTTGTCTCCTTGGAGTGGTCTCATCAGTCAAATCTTCGAGTGGTCAAAAGGGAAAAGGGGTATGGTCTCACTTAAAAGGGGAATATTTGAATAAACTCAGAAGAGAAGAGAGGTAAAAGATCTTTTGAAAGGGAAAGTTGTAGAGAAAAATCTTTGCTATTGGCTTGCCAGTTTCTAGGGTCACGTCCTACAGTCAACATGTGCTCTGATACCATCTCTGTAGCGACCCGACCCGAATGGATCAAGTCTCTGTGCTTCCGTGTCATCCCTGGATCGGTATGCTGACACACACAGTACTCGAAGGATTTATAACAGAGGTAAATCACATGTATAAAGTAACGTAAAACTATTACCTCAATCCAAAATATAGCGGAAGCAACAAGGTTGTGGATTCCCATCAACACCAACGGCAAAGTTGAGTATAGGAAATCGTAACCCTAACGTACCACTTACTCGTCGTCTGAAAAGTCTGCAACATGAAAAGTTGCAGCCCGAAAACGGGTCAGCACATGGAATATGCTGGCAATGTAACACATAGGGAGAAATGAAAGAATAGGCTATACTACATGCATATATGGCTGGTGGAAAGCTCTATGATTACAGTTTTTGCGAAAAGCCAATTTTTCTCTACTTCAAAGGAATAAAATTTATTTAACTATCATGGTGGTTGTTAAACATTGAGAATGGTTGACAGCATCCTCAATCCCAATTAAAGGTACTCATTAAACCCAAACAAATTATAATAAGTAACGTGTTGAGATCAACAGGATAATCCAAGAACTAGATACTCAAAATGTCCATAACCGGGGACACGGCTAATCATGATTAGTTTGTTACTCTGCAGAGGTTTGCGCACTTTTCCCACAAGACTCGATCGCCTCCGTTTGGTTTCTCGCACTACAGGGTGTTTGAGAAGACGGATGACCGAGACATAGTCTTTCAGAAGCGCTAGCACCTTACATGTGGGGTAAACCGGTACACCTACATCCCCTACATCTGCTAGTCTACCCCGTAAGAGTTCGCACAACTTAGTCAACTATGCTAGAGCCCATAGTAGCATGTGGCTGCACACGGAAGTTTCTAGCATGAAAGATCTTATGATCCCTTTGAGCCTGGGTGGCGGTCCAAAAAAAAACAGGCAAGTCCTGATAGACATCAGGTGCCTCAATCCGCCCAGATGTGTGTTTAGGTTGCCACCTTAGATAAGCCATTAATTAACAATCTCACATCTGTCATGGATATCACTCACCCAATCCACGTCTACTAGCATAGCATAGCATAATAAGCAAACGTAGAAGTAACTCCCAAGGTTTCATAAGTAACAGGTAATAGGTACTACCTCATCTACTTCCCATCCCACAATTTAATTAGATCCTAACAATGCAAGTGTTTGAGGGTTTGATCTAATGCAATAAAACTGGGTAGTAGGAAAGATATGATCAAGTGTTACTTGCCTGCAATGTTGATGAAGATGATTCGCACTCAAAACTCTTGATAGATCTAATCGTCATACTCCGGTCAATCTATCGTAGGCAAGCAATAGTAACCACACAATAAGTACTCATCTAATGCACAGGGAAAAATCGAACAAGAGAACGAACCAGAAAGTTCAACTTAAGAACTCCGGTTGCAAAGAAAGAACGAGCCGAACAAACGACGAAAAACAAACGGCGGAAGAAAACAACTCGGTTCTAGCAAGT
>NW_021311609.1:0-1975 GCF_002162155.2 Triticum dicoccoides
GACGTGGGCACATGTGCTATAGGAACGATGGTATTTTTTCATAATTTTTGGTGATGGAGAAGTATCCGAAAAATTCCCTCTACGCGGATTGCCCTTCGCGCGTCTACGGCTGTGGCCGAAGGCCTCCGGGGGCTAGCGTGCCGCCAAATCTTGCGTTGGCGGCCTCTCACAAGTTTGGAAGTGTTGTGGCGGTTGCAAACGCCCGACACACATGTCCGGGGTGTGCCCCCCTCATGAACGGCGCCGCCGCCGGCACCTGGAGGGGGGAAACGGACGCGTGGGGTCTACACGGAGGGGATCTTGCTGTGGGTCTAGCCCGGATGTTGCTCCAAAGTGTTCCTGTGGGTTGACCTAACACAACTGGGTGGGGAGGTCCACTGGTCAAAGCCCGTCCGTGCAAAGTCAAAGGGCTAGGTCCCGTTGTCAAACGCTACAGGGTTAGGCGGGACGGGGGCACTAGGGGGGTAGCAATGCCACCGGAGCGTCGCACCGGGCCCTCATACATGCGGGGTGGTGTGGTGGCATGTCCGAAGAGGCGGGATGCGTCTCCGGGGCGTGGCCCCCCCTCACGGACGGCGATGACACGGTAGTAGACGTTCTACGGTAACGATGCGGCGTCAATATTACTAAATACTCGGAGCGCGATAAAATCATGAGTTTTTTGCATGACGTGGGCACATGTGCTATAGGAACGATGGTATATTTTCATAATTTTTGGTGATGGAGAAGTATCTGAAAAATTCCCTCTACGCGGATTGCCCTTTGCGCGTCTACGACTGTGGCCGGCGGCCTCCGGGGGCTAGCATGCCTTCAAATCTTGCGTAGGCGGCCTCTCACAAGTTTTGAAGCGTTGTGGCGGTTGCAAACGCCCGGCACGCGTGTCCGGGGTGTGCCCCCCTCACGGACGGCGCCGCCGCCGGCACCTGGAGGGGGGAAACGGACGCGTGGGGTCTACACGGAGGGGATCTTGCTGTTGGTCTGGCCCGGATGTTGCTCCAAAGTGTTCCTTTGGGCTGACCTAACACAACCGGGTGGGGAGGTCCACTGGTCAAAGCCCGTCCGTGCAAAGTCAAAGGGCTAGGTCCCGTTGTCAAACGCTACAGGGTTAGGTGGGACGGGGGCACTAGGGGGGTAGCAATGCCACCGGAGAGTCGCACCGGGCCCTCATACATGCGGGGTGGTGTGGTGGCATGTCCGAAGAGGCGGGATGCGTCTCCGGGGCGTGGCCCCCCCTCACGGACGGCGATGACACGGTAGTAGACGTTCTGCGGAAACGATGCAGCGTCTATATTACTAAATACTCAGAGCGCGATAAAATCATGAGTTTTTTGCACGACGTGGGCACATGTGCTATAGGAACGATGGTATTTTTTCATAATTTTTGGTGATGGAGAAGTATCCGAAAAATTCCCTCTACGTGGATTGCCCTTCGCGCGTCTACGGCTGTGGCCGGCGGCCTCCGGGGGCTAGCATGCCACCAAATCTTACATAGGCGGCCTCTCACAAGTTTGGAAGTGTTGTGGCGGTTGCAAACGCCCGGCACGCGTGTCCGAGGTGTGCCCCCCTCACGGACGGCGCCGCCGCCGGCACCTGGAGGGGGGAAACGGACGCGTGGGGTCTACACGAAGGGGATCTTGCTATGGGTTTGGCCCGGATGTTGCTCCAAAGTGTTCCTATGGGCTGACCTAACACAACCGGGTGGGGAGGTCCACTAGTCAAAGCCCGTCCATGCAAAGTCAAAGGGCTAGATCCCGTGGTCAAACGCTACAGGGTTAGGCGGGACGGGGCACTAGGGGGGGTAGCAATGCCACCGGAGCGTCGCACCGGGCCCTCATACATGCGGGGTGGTGTGGTGGCATGTCCGAAGAGGCGGGACGCGTCTCCGGGGCGTGCCCCCCCCCTCACGGACGACGATGACACGGTAGTAGACGTTCTGCGGTAACGATGCGGCGTCAATATTACTAAATACTCGGAG
>NW_021311610.1:0-1046 GCF_002162155.2 Triticum dicoccoides
AACAACAACAACAACAACAACAACAACAGCAACAGCAACAGCAACAGCAACAGCAACAGCAACAGCAACAGCAACAGCAACAGCAACAACAACACCAACAATAACAACAACAACAACAACAACAACAACAACAACAAGAACAACAACAAGAATAACAACAACAACAACAACAACAACAACAACAACAACAACAACGGCAACAACAACAACAACAAGAACAAGAACAACATGTAGCGACCCGACCCGAATGGATCAAGTCTCTGTGCTTTCGTGTCATCCCTGGATCGGTATGCTGACACACACAGTACTCGCAGGATTTATAACAGAGGTAAATCACATGTATAAAGTAACGTAAAAACTATTACCTCAATCCAAAATATAGCGGAAGCAACAAGGTTGTGGGTTCCCATCAACACCAACGGCAAAGTTGAGTATAGGAAATCATAACCCTAACGTACCACTTACTCGTCGTCTGAAAAGTCTGCAACATGAAAAGTTGCAGCCCGAAAACGGGTCAGCACATGGAATATGCTGGCAATGTAACACATAGAGAGTAATGAAAGAATAGGATATACTACATGCATATATGGCTGGTGGAAAGCTCTATGATTACAGTTTTTGCGAAAAGCCAATTTTTCCCTACTTCAAAGGAATAAAATTTATTTAACTATCATGGTGGTTGTTAAACATTGAGAATGGTTGACAGCATCCTCAATCCCAATTAAAAGTACTCATTAAACCCAAACAAATTATAATAAGTAACGTGTTGAGATCAACAGGATAATCCAAGAACTAGATACTCAAAATGTCCATAACCGGGGACACGGCTAATCATGATTAGTTTGTTACTCTGCAGAGGTTTGCGCACTTTTCCCACAAGACTCGATCGCCTCCGTTTGGTTTCTCGCACTACAGGGTGTTTGAGAAGGCGGATGACCGAGACATAGTCTTTCAGAAGCGCTAGCACCTTACATGTGGGGTAAACCGGTACACCTACATCCCCTACATCTGCTAGTCTACCCCGTAAGAGTTCGCACAACTTAGTC
>NW_021311611.1:0-577 GCF_002162155.2 Triticum dicoccoides
ACGGTGGTGTCGGGGCGGCGCTGGCGACGATGGTGTGGACGGGGCGGCGCTGGTGTCGGGGCGGCGTCGAGGGCGGCGGGGCGGCGGCATTGGGAGAGGAGAGGGGAAGGGGATCGCGGGCGAGGGCGAGGGAGAGAGAGGGGATCGATATGAAGTAGGGGCGGCACAATACTAATGGCGCACCACCCCTCGGTGCGCCATAAGTACATACTGCTAATGGCGCACCTCACCCAGGTGCGCCATTAGTATGTTTTTTTTTACTTCTGCTCGAGCCAACATGTTATCTACCACCTGACCTGATACACATCAAGTCTTCTCTACTAGCTCGACTGGTCAGCAGCTAGTTCTCACACCAGGAGGTCCTGGGTTCGTTTCCCAGGCTCCATGATTTTTTTATGCATTTAAAATGTTGTTTGATACTTATTTGTGTTTAAATATGTTCAAACTTGTTTAAATCATAACAGTAATATTTTTTTATAAGACAGTAATAATTTTTTTAAAAATATCATCAAACAGTAATGCATGCCGGTGGAGCGGGGGAGGGTGCGGGGGGTGCGGGAGGTCGGCGGCGGCGGTT
>NW_021311612.1:0-1325 GCF_002162155.2 Triticum dicoccoides
TGTGGCATTGATCGACAAGTAACAGTTTGCCCGGTCACAATTGCAACAAAGGGAAGCGACACAAAAAATTGTTACATGAAAATGGATCGGATAGACATGTCTGTGCGGGTAGCGGACTGATGGATATCCTTGGTTGTATACATCTTATTCAGCTCGCAACCAATAACCGCGGAATGGTTTGACAAATGTATTATGCTCTTTCTTGTCTCGATAATGTGTCTTGGGGTCATATCGAGCTAAACTTTAGTAGTATACTCATAGCAAATGCCTCGTCATTTCACGTGGTGTTGAGTCAAGAAATAACGTACCGGGCGGCTGAATACGAGCATGCGGTGTGTCCTCTCGACCCGTCGACCCCCTTTTCCAGTTGTCCTGACCCTTTAGCTCAACATCAATTCGACCACAAAAACAAGAACAAAAAGTGTTGCCTATGAACAAAAATAGTATTCTTATTCTTTAGTGGTTGGATTATCATGCAACAGTGCCTTCAAGATCAAAGGCAATATCACAAACATCATAGGCAATTTGACCAAACTCACAACCTTGTATCTTTGCAGCAACCAACTTTCTAGACACACCCCTCAAGAACTAGGTTACCCTGAGAACGTGGACTTGGACCTTAGCAACAACACACTAACAGGTTCTATCCCAAAACACCTAGGCAATATCACAAACATCTCTCAATTGTTCCTTGACAATAACCAACTTTTTGGCGACATTCCTCGAGAATTAGGTTATTTGGTCAACTTAGAGATCTTGTTCCTTGACAATAACCAACTTTTTGACCAAACTTTGTTTCTATTTAGAGAGAAACATGGCCCACTACGATGAGGCCGGGGGTTCGGGCGGCAAGGCATTCTGGGAGCTGTCCCAGGAGATGGAGGAACAACCTCACTTCTATGAGGACGCCGCCTTCCCCACCGATCCTAATACCACAGATGGTGCCGCCGAGGATGACCACACTGATGCCACCACTGATGGTGCCGCCGAGGATGCCACCACTGATGATGGCGGCGCACGCACAGATGGCAGCCAACCGAAGAGGCAACGGAAGGACCGGCGCCCGATCGTGCTCCGCACCCTCAAGGAGGAAGTTACTGAAGTGGACTCCAACGGGAATCCAACGGCGCCCGAACGAATAGTCAAGGGGTACTCGCTTCAGCTCGGGTGCATTGTCCGGAGCACCGTCTCGATCAACACCGAGAACCTGAGGCATCCTGACCGAGGGAATTTGCGCCACCTCCTCTTCACGAAGCTGCACGAACGATACAAGTTCCCCGCTGAATTTGAAAACACAAGCCTCAAAGGGAATAAAGTGAACAATG
>NW_021311613.1:0-1087 GCF_002162155.2 Triticum dicoccoides
GGCTGAATTCAGTGAGGCTTTCCGTGAACATCACATTCCGGAGGGTCTCATGGACCGTAAACGTGAGGAATTTTGCAGTTTCACCCAAGGCCGACTTTCTGTGGATGTTTACAGCAGGGAGTTTGGTAACCTCGCACGATATGCAACTGAGGAAGTGTCTACTGATGCCAAGAAGCAAGCAAGGTTCCGTAAGGGCCTTAGTCCTGAGCTTCGCCGCGACCTCCGTCTGCATGAGTGCACATCCTTTCAGAAACTTGTTAACAAAGCCATCAGTGCTGAAACTGGTCAGACTGACTATGACGCAACACGCAAGCATGGCCGTGACATGGGTTCCTCATCCGGTGCTGGTCCTCAGAAGCGCCGCGTGTGGGTACCCAACACCACCCTGCCACCCAAGTTCACATCGAGGCCATCTTTCCAGGCGCCTCGCCCTGTTCAACAGTCTGCACTAGCCAAGCCCTATGGGGGTCCAACCAACAATGCTCCTCCACGTACCAGTTCCGTAACTTGTTTCAAGTGTGGGGAATCTGGCCACTATATGCGTGAGTGTCCCCAGACCAACCCCAACCAGTCTGCTAAAGCTGTTGGCCGTGGCAAGCTGACAGGAAAAGTATTCCACGCCAAGCCGGTCACCGCTTCACGTGGCCATGTCAACTGTATCTCTGCCGAAGAAGCTCAAGAGGATCCCAACGTCGTTCTCGGTACGCTCCTTGTTAATTGCCACCCGGCATCTGTTCTTTTCGATACAGGAGCCTCTCATTCATTTATATCCGAGAACTATGCTCGTTTGCATAACACCGCATTCTGTGACATGCCATCCACTATGGAAATTTCTACTCCCGGGTCTAGATGGCAGACCTCTAGGGTAAGTTATGGAAATGAAATCCAAGTCGACAGACTTGTTTTCCTCGCGTCTTTGATAGCCCTTAAATCTTCAGATATTAATATCATTTTGGGTATGGACTGGATGTCAGCTCATCAAGCCAAAATTGATTGCTTCTCTAGGACTGTTCAACTCACCCATCCTTCGGGGAAGATAGTCAATGTCTTGACCCGAATAGCCAAGCGACAATTATATTCTCTTAAC
>NW_021311614.1:0-1009 GCF_002162155.2 Triticum dicoccoides
CAGGTTAGTTAGCCCTAACTAACTTAGTTAGCCGGGCGGGGCCCGCATGTCAGTGGCCTATCTAATTAGCTAGGTTAATTAGCGCTAACTAATCTAACACTAATCTAGCAGGCGCCTGGGCCCACACGTCAGGGGGTCAAACCCCGGGTCAAACCCGCCGGAGTTGACCCGCGGCTTGTCGCCGGCGACGCCAGCAACGGCGGAGGGCGTCGGAAACGCTCCTTCGGCGACCAAATCGGCGACTGAGGGGCTCTACGCGTAGCTGGGAGTCGCCCGCATCCATCTGTGCAAACGGCAGGGGCTGAGGTGGCCCAAGCTCACCGGAACGGGGCCCGCGGCGGCGACCGGAGCACGGCGAGGTCGGGGTTGGCGCTAGGGGGCACGGCAGGTCGCACGGGTGGGCGCACTCGGCTCCTGGAAGGGTGCTGAGCACGTTGCCGTGCTCGGGGGTTAGCTACGGTGGCTCTAGCCCCGTCTGCGTCATCGCCGGCGGCGAGGAACGGTCGGCTCCGACATCCGGGGTGGTTAGAAGGCGCGGACGGGCACGGGGAGAGAGGGGAAATGGACAGGGGCTCACGGGGAGTTCGAAGAGAAGGTCGGCGTGCTCGGGGAGGCGGTGGAGACGGCGAATCAACGGCGGCGGTGGTCGGAGCCCGAGGTGGAAGACGACGGCGATGGCGATGTTCCGGGCCCTCCCGGCTTGCGTGGCTCATCGAAGATGAAGAAGACAACGTGGCGGAGCTTCTGGGTGCGTCGGAATTGCGTGTGGTGGCCGGTGGCCATGGGTACGGCGACGATGACGGCGAGCTCCGCTCGGTGGTGTGCGCGGGAGGGAAACAGAGGAGGGAACGGGGTCCAGGGGAAGAGAGGGGAGGTGCAGGGGGCGAGGGGGAGTGCGTGGCTCCCTCGGGTGCCTCCAGCGGCGAGCAGGTAAGCAGGAGGTGGCCGAGGCAGCGTCGGCGCGCGCCACGCCTCGCCTCTGTTCGTCCTCCTGGCAGAGGAGGAAGAG
>NW_021311615.1:0-1406 GCF_002162155.2 Triticum dicoccoides
TACATAACTTATTATGGAAAATAAACTGAGTGAATAGCGAGTTTTCTTATTCCTGCAGTACAGGTACAACCGCAACCACTCGGGGGTTCCATAGTTCTATTGGAAAAATTCCTTTTGATCTAAGTGGAAGGATACATGATTTTTTACTAGAAATTGCGCTCGCTATAAAATAAAAGTTTTAATTTGGGTTTTCCCGCAACTAAAGAAAAAGAAAATGGAAGAATTCTTCTTATTGCATAATAAAATAAAATAAAATAAAGAAACCTTAGAATTCCGTTTGCATAAGATACGCTACACCATACTATCGAAATCAAAAATAGGGTATGAGACAATTAATAAAATAACTTTGAAAACACGAAATAGTTGATAACATAAGTTGTTGTTTAGAAATAGGAAAGTGGAATGAAATCCAGTCTTAGTCAAATATTTCATATCTCTTCGTGTCCAAGCAGAAGGAAAAGGATACAATTTGAGCTGAGCAGAAAATCCATATCTCTCTTATCCATTTAAAGCATATGGATTTAGAGTAGAGCATATGGATCAATTTATTTATAATTATAAGAATCGAATGTGTTTGTTTTTATGTTATTTTGTGAAGGAATGAAAACAATTCTATATATAATGGGTTGGGAATTATGCCTAGATCCCGTGTAAATGGAAATTTCATTGATAAGACCTCCTCAATTGTAGCCAATATTTTATTGCGAATAATTCCGACAACCTCAGGAGAAAAAAAGGCATTTACTTATTATAGAGATGGTGCGATTTGACTCTTTTTTTTGCTTTTTTTAGCCCTACCTATACCTCAGTCTTACGAAAAAGAGAAGGGGTTGGCATAGAGAGAACCAAATTTGTAAAGCAAACAAACCCACGCTTCGGGAATGTGAGGCGAACTAACAATTCCTTCCGTCGTGTATCCTCGATTGATGCGGCTTCAGATACTTCAATTATAGATTTGAGTATTGTGCGAAAGGTTACACCTACAGGATATGGTATGGTATGGATTACAGGCCAATCCTACTCTATTAGTATCCGTAGGCAGCATAGGGGAGAAAAGCACTACACCTAGAAATAGGAATCAACAAGAGAAAAACTTTGTTAGAAATTACCCCTTTCCTGATCGGTATCAGGGCTGGGAAGAATGGTTGGGATAACAAACAACCATCAGGTTTGTACTTTGGATACCCCTATAACCATCAAAGATCGTTGAAGTAGCTAATTCCTCTAAATAGGAGGCGTTGAGAACAAAGAAATTATTGGAGCTATCGTTTTCCTCTAGCATTAATAGAATTCATTGGTGTTAAGAAAAACCTCTTGTGGGAAGGTTGGCTAGAGATTTCTTGGAAAAATACCAGCCCCTTTCGGTTCATAATGAGACGGGACTAATTCTATTTTGATTCTATAGA
>NW_021311616.1:0-1066 GCF_002162155.2 Triticum dicoccoides
TAATTCATACGGTGTCGTCTCAACGGATTTCGACGGAGCCCTATTTAAAGTGAATGCGGCAGTCTCTAAAGCATAGCCCCAAAAAGAAAGCGGTAAATCGGTAAGAGACATCATAGATCGCACCATATCTAACAGAGTGCGATTACGACGTTCGGACACACCATTACGCTGAGGTGTTCCAGGCGGCGTGAGTTGTGAAACTATTCCACATTTTCTTAAGTGTGCCCCAAACTCGTGACTCAAGTATTCTCCTCCACGATCTGATCGTAGAAACTTGATTTTCCTGTCACGTTGATTTTCAACCTCATTCTGAAATTCCTTGAACTTTTCAAAGGTTTCAGACTTGTGTTTCATTAAGTAGATATACCCATACCTACTTAAATCATCAGTGAGGGTGAGAACATAACGATAGCCACCGCGAGCCTCAACACTCATTGGACCGCACACATTGGTATGTATGATTTCCAATAAGTCGGTTGCTCGCTCCATTGTTCCTGAGAACGGAGTCTTGGTCATTTTACCCATAAGGCATGGTTCGCACGTGTCAAATGATTCATAATCAAGAGACTCTAAAAGTCCATCAGCATGGAGCTTCTTCATGCGTTTGACACCTATGTGACCAAGGCGGCAGTGCCACAAGTATGTGGGACTATCATTATCAACTTTACTTCTTTTGGTACTCACATTATGAACATGTGTAGCATCACGTTCGAGATTCATAAAGAATAAACCATTCACCATAGGAGCATGACCATAAAACATATCTCTCATAAAATGGAACAACCATTATTCTCAGATTTAAAAGAGTAGCCATCTCGAATTAAACGAGATCCTGATACAATGTTCATGCTCAAAGCTGGCACTAAATAACAATTATTAAGGTTTAAAACTAATCCCGAAGGGAGATGCAGAGGTAGCGTGCCGACGGCGATCACATTGACCTTGGAACCATTCCCGACGCGCATCGTCACCTCGTCCTTTGCCAGTTTCCGCTTATTCCGCAGCCCCTGCTTTGAGTTACAAATGTGAGCAACTGCACCGGTATCAAATACCCAGGAGCCACTAC
>NW_021311617.1:0-1138 GCF_002162155.2 Triticum dicoccoides
GTTGTTGAACCCCAATATGCGCTTTCGTGTCGGTCATCAACAATCGCAGTTTTGGCCGATTCCGGCCTGTTTCTTGGACTATTACTCAGTTTTAGGTTCCTGGAGCGATTTCCACGATTGACGAACCTCGGGTTGCATTTACGTGTCAGTTATCAACACTCACAATTTTGGCTATTCTGGTCGATTTCGTGGACTATTACTCGCCGGTTTGGGGTCCCAGATCGATTTTCTAAATTGAAGATCCCCGGGGTGCCTTTACGTGTCCGTCGTCAACACTCACAGTTTTGGCCATTTCAGACCCGTTTCTTGGATTATTACTCACCGTTTTGGGGTCCGGAAGCGATTTCATAGTTGTTGAACCCCAAGGTGCTTACATGCCGGTCATCAACACTCGCGGTTTTGGCCAATTCTGGTCTGTTTCGTGGAATTTCTCACTATTTTGGGGTCCCGGGGTGATTTCCACGATTCACGAACCCCGGGGTGCGTTTACCTGTCGGTCATCAACACTCGAAGTTTTTGTCGATTCTGACCTCTTGCGTGGATTATTACTTACCGTTTTGGGGTCCCAAAGCAATTTCCAAGGTTGTTGAACCCCAATATGCGCTTTCGTGTCGGTCATCAACAATCGCAGTTTTGGCCGGCTCTGGCCCATTTCTTGGACTATTACTCAGTTTTAGGTTCCTGGAGTGATTTCCACGATTGACGAACCCCGGGGTGCGTTTATGTGTCGGTCACCAACACTCGCGGTTGTTGTCGATTCCGGCCCGTTTCTTGGACTACTACTCAGTTTTGGGGTCCCGAAGTGATTTCCACGATTGACGAACCCCGGGGTGCGTTTACGTGCCGGTCATCAACACTCGCGGTTTTTGTCGATTCTGACCTCTTGCGTGGATTATTACTTACCGTTTTGGGGTCCCAAAGCAATTTCCATGGTTGTTGAACCCCAATATGTGCTTTCGTGTTGGTCATCAACAATCGCAGTTTTGGCCGGTTCTGACCCGTTTCTTGGACTATTACTCAGTTTTAGGTTCCTGGAGTGATTTCCAAGATTGATGAACACCGGGGTGCGTTTATGTGTCGGTCATCAACACTCGCGGTTTTTGTCGATTCCGGCCTGTTTCATGGACTATTACTCACA
>NW_021311618.1:0-1839 GCF_002162155.2 Triticum dicoccoides
AAACATGAGTTGTGCTCTTTGAGTGTATCTCCGTCCGTCCTCTGTTGGCCTCGGTCATTGTACGTCTTTTTAATAAACGTTTTGTGCTCTACCACCCAAGGATCGACCACGTCTATGTGTTGTAGCGCGACTAGGTTTGCTCTTTCAAAGTCGGCGAGTCGACCCTCGAAGTCGACATGCATTTCGCGGCGACCCTCACGGTGACCCCATCCAGCGAGCCTGCCGAGGTGCCTGTTGACGGGCAGACCAACGGGGTTCTCGATGCCTAGATAATTCGTGCAGTAGGAGATGCACTCTTCGGTCAGAAAGCCCCTGGCTATGCTTCCTTCTGGACGTGACATGTTGCGAACGTATCCTTTGATGACACCATTCATCCTTTCGAACGGCATCATGCTGTGCAGGAACGTCGGCCCGAGTTGGATGATATCCTCCACTATATGGACCAGCAGATGCACCATAACATCGAAGAATGCGGGCGGGAAGTACATCTCAAGCTCGCATAGGATCACCACGATCTCTTCCTGTAGCCTTCTGAGTTGCCTCATGCCAATCGACTTCCGAGAGATGACGTCGAAGAAGTTGCATAGGCCAAATAGCATTTCACGAACGTGCGCGTCCATGATCCCACGGATTGCAACTGGAAGTATCTGCGTCATCAGCACATGACAGTCGTGAGACTTCATCCCGCTGAACTTCTGCTTCGCTGGGTCTAGGTATCTACTTATCTTCCCCGCGTAACCGTAAGGAAGTTTTACTCCTAGGAGGCAGGTGAAAAACTGCTCGATCTCCTCCTGACTTAGAGTGAAGCACGCGGGAGGGTAGTCATTTCCGGTTTTCTTGGCCTTTTTGCCTTTGCGACGACTTTCTGTGTCCTGCTTCCCCTCATCATCATCATCATCATCATCATCATCATCATCATCATCATCATCATATATAGCGTGAAGCTCCTGCCTGATGCCCATTGATTTCAAGTCTGCCCTTGCTTTCGGCCCATCTTTGGTCCTCTCTGGCATGTTGAGCAGGGTACCAAGCAGACTCTCGCACACGTTCTTCGTGATATGCATGACATCAAGGCTGTGAGGCACACGGTGGATCTTCCAGTACGGCAAGTCCCAGAAAACAGACCTCGTTTTCCATACCTTCAGCAGCGGCTCTGGCGCCTTTCGCTTCTTTCCCGGCTCTGGCGCCTTTTGCTTCTTTCCCGGCAGTGGGCAGTCTTTCCAATTTTTCAACAGCTTGTCTATTTCCTCGCCGCTCCTCGTCCACGGGAGTTTTCGGGGTTCGGTTTCACCATCGAACAGATCCTTGCGTTTCCTCCACGGGTCATCGTCGCGAAGCCACCTTCGATGTCCCATGAACACGGTTTTCGAAGACCCGGGATCTCTATCTAGCTGGCGATACATTGTCTCATCCATGCACCTTACGCATCCAGAAAATCCGTGGACTACCTGCCCCGCAAGATATCCGTAACCGAGATAGTCGTGCACCGTCGTGAGCAGTGCGGCTCTCATAGGGAAATATTCTTTCTCTGCGGCGTCCCACGTATTGGCTGGTGTTTTCCACAGCGTGTCAAGCTCCTCTTTCAGCAGCCCCAGATACAGATTGATGTCGTTCCCTGGTTGTTTCGGCCCTTCAATTAGCATACTCATGTGAATGTACTTCCTCTTCATGCACAACCAGGGGGGAAGGTTGTACATCCACACAAACACAGGCCAGGTGCTATGTGTGCTTCTCTGGCTGCCAAACGGATTGACTCCATCGGTGCTCGCGCCCAGCATGATGTTCCTTGGATCGTTCCCAAATTCCGAGTCTTCGAAGTTCAACGCTTGCCACTGGCTC
>NW_021311619.1:0-1037 GCF_002162155.2 Triticum dicoccoides
TAAGTACGGCAAGCACGTGTTCTCCCACAATACGACGTTCTGCTGCGTCAAGCAGCCGCCTGGCGGTCAGAAGGGTGCCTACTACGCCATCCATCACATGCGGGCGATCGTACGGGACCATCATCAACTTCTGCTACCGAGTAAACTCCAAGATTGGGCCGCGAGCGTGTCGGCAATCCAGGACGCGGACCTCCGACAAGAATTCTTTCGCATCCAGTCGGAGTTTGCGGAAATCATCCATCAAGATGTCCTTCGTACCTCGGGGCAGTTCTACCTCAGAAATCAACCGTCCAACAGTGACATCGACACAATGCTACAAATGCAGGATGATAACGCCCGTTCTTTCATGACTCCCACGATAGACGGCGGCTTCATCCACGCTCCGGTCCCTTGAGTCGAGTTGTCTAGTTCTGAAACATCGATTGGCTCATGTTGTAATTAAACTTTAATGAACTTGTAGTATGTCTCTTTGGTTTTGAGAGTCGTTCAACTTAGATGTAATCGATGCTATTAATGTCTTGCTTTTCTCTTCCGATCGTTCTGTTGCATAATTATATATTGCTTATGTATTGTTTGTGAATTGGTACTAACGTTTCGTTTGGCTAGTGCATAGTGATGCCGACGTATGTCGTGTACAAGGGTAAGGTTCCCGGAGTCTACGATGACTGGGAGGAGTGTCGGAGACAGGTTCACCGATTCAGCGGTAACAGTTACAAAGGGTACACCACTAGGGCCGAGGCCGAATCTAGATACGCCCGCTATCTAGCGGGAGAGGGGAGGGAGCGTTGGAGGAACCGGATGAAGACGAGTTTCATCATGATGATGCTCATCGTGATGACCGCAGCTCTCTTCTATGTGATGGTAGTTTAGATGATCGATATCGACTTGTAATGCGAAGACAAACTCGCTACTCGCGGTCTCGAGACTTGTAATATAATGTTCTATCTTTGTTCGGTCTTTTTAATTCGGAGACTAATATGATGAATTGTATTCGGAGACTAATATGATGAATTGTATTCAAAGACTAATCTTCTATT
>NW_021311620.1:0-3158 GCF_002162155.2 Triticum dicoccoides
GGTTTCCTCTCGGTCATGCGCGGGGCGACGCGAGAGGGAACAGAGGAAAAAAGCACGACACGAGCTTTCGAGCTAACTGTTCGGCAGACACGCATGGCTGGCTGTTGCAGCTGCACTGTCACTGACCTGGTTGTTGATTAATGCCTTAAATGAATTTCAGTTCGTAGCCCAAGCTGGGAATACATGTGTATTGTTTGGATAATAGAAGCTTAACATATACTACCTCTCTCTCAGTTTACAGGGCGTGCGCGTACCCCTAGGTCGTCAATTTGACCAACCTAATACAAGTCATATATTACAAAAAATATACCAACATAAACTACGGAGTTTCTATTTTCAAAAGGTATAATTTTTGTGTTATATAGTTTATTTTAGGGTGAGAAAATTGACAACCTAGGTATACGTGCAGGACTTGTAAAATTGACCGACGTAAAAAATTTCTATAAATACCAAAAACCCCGGAAAGAAACTTAGAATTTCCGCTCCGCCACAGCAAGTCTCTGTACTGAAGCGATATCAACTGGAGGCCTTCTCTGGCACCCTGCCGGAGGGAAAAATCATCACCGGAGGCCTTTTTTCTTGAAACAATATGAAAATAAAAATGAAAGCAAAAGGTAAAAAAAATATGAAAGAAAATGAATGCACATGATATGTTTTTTTAGAGAATGCACATGATATGTTGAACATTTACGGTGGTCACATTTTTTCGAGGGAGGCGTTGATGCTGCAATTCTACAGAAGGTCTCACATGGCAGAGGTCGCCAGACCAGCCGGCGCCATCAGTTGGAGGCCAGGCGACCGTACAACTCACAACAGGCGAGGTATAGACGCTGCTGACATTTGGTGGCACAGAGAGACACATGGGATCTCGCAGAACATTCAATGTTGGTGGACAGATTACAACCACATTTGGTATTGTAAATGTTGATCATTTTAAAATAAATTTCACCAAAATTTACAATATTTTGACTTGAGACAAATCTAATTCGCGAACTACAAATAAACAGAGCACCAACTGCTCTTGCCACATGCTTTGACTTTATCAAAATCTACAACCATTAACTGCTCTTGCCACATTCCATCGCAAAAAAGAAAACTGCTCTTGCCACATGTTTTTTTAGGAGGTCTTGCCACATGTTTTGCCAACAGTTTTTTTTTTGTTTGAGAAATTGTTTTGCCAACAGCTTGAGCCGGATGCTGCGGCTTCATGGGCCCGCGAGCAAATGTCCCGACAATTGTTCGGCCCACTCAATTGCCTACACCACCACGCAGCCCAGACCCACCACCGCACTCCCCACTCCTCCCATTCCTCCCCCAATTCCGGCGGAATCATCCAGCCACCGCCATGGCCGCCGGCGTCTGGAACGTCCTGGACTGGTTCCCCGGAGGCGAGGCCATCCTCAGGGCCGAGAGCGCCTTCCTCTCCGCCAGCACCGCCGCGGGCGCCGGCGAGGACCGCATCAGCGCCCTCCACGACCACCCCCTCAGGGACATCGTGTCCCGGCTCCCCGCCAGGGACGCCGCCCGCACCGCCGCGCTCGCCTCCCGCTGGCGCCACCTCTGGCGCTCCACGCCGCTCGTCTTCCACGACCCCCACCTCCTCCCGTCCCGACAGCCCGAGCTCGCCGCCGCCGTCGCCCGCGTCCTCGCCGCCCACCCGGGCCCCTTCGCCACCGTCAGCATCAGATGCTGCGACTTCCGGCGCCAAAGCCTCGAGCTCGCCGAGTGCCCGCGTCTCCTCGCCGCCAAGGCCGTCCGGGACCTCGTCCTGGTCAACAACATGGCCGCCGACCTCGACCACCTCCCCGACGCGCCCGCCGGGGTCCTCAGCTGCGCCTCGCTCCGCCGCCTCTTCCTGGGATACTTTCGGTTCCCTGACACCGGCGCCGGCAGAGAGGAGGGATTGTTCCCGCACCTCCGGGAGCTCAGCTTGCTCGGCGTCCACATGCCCGACTGCGACAACCTCGACCACCTGCTCGCCCGCAGCCCCGTTCTGGACACCCTCGTCCTCGTCCTCAGCCGTATCTTCCACCACATTCACCTCTGCAGCCAGAGCCTCAAATCAGCGCTCCTCTGGAGTTACTACGCGCAGGAGATCGCCGTCATGGACTGCCCGCTCCTGGTGCGATGTCTCATTCGGTGAAGGTGATTCGGTGGCTGTGAAGATTGCTGCTGCGCCCAAGCTGCGCGTGCTCGGCTACCTGGAGCCAAGAGTCCACCAGCTCAACATTGGCGGCAACCTCATCAAGGTACCGCCTTTCTACTGTGTACTGTCCATGCATCTCACTTCCACTAATTGATGCATGATCTTGTGTGTGAGCATTGAACTGTACCTAATCATACACAAATGTAGCACAGTATGAGTGTATGATATCTGTTTTATTTTGGTGGGTCGCGTTGCAAGCCTGACACGAAGCCGAGCCCGAGCACCGTGGTTCCGACCGTCAAGATACTGGCCTTGAAGGTGAACTTTGGTGTCCTCAAGGAGGTCAAGATGCTGGCCAGCTTACTCAGATGCTTCCCCAACATTGAAATGCTGCACATCGAGGTGACGGCACTCACATCCATTCAGCCAGTCGTTGTCGATTTGCCCTTCGTATCGTCGTTTATTTCTTAATTAGTTAGGTGAATGATTTGAACTAATGTCGACTACATAAGTTGATGTTTGCAGTCTCTCCTAGCCGATGAACGCACTAGAAAGCACAATGCCAAGTTCTTGGCGAGAGCTCTGTCCTATCGAATGTCTCAAGTCGCACGTCACCGAGATGATCTTCCATGAATTCCGGGGGGATCGAAGCGAGATGGAGTTCCTCAAGTTTCTCGACAGGAGCGCGAACGAGACGTGGTATTTGCTCGTCAGGACTACTGCAGAAATATTCGCTTCGCCGGATGAGATGGATGAGCTGATGACTAAAATGGAAGATTTTACGCACCGAGGTTGGGTCTGCGATCACTCCATAGTGGTGGTGGGGGAGCCTCTGGAGGAGAACCTCTGGAGTTTCAGCAAAGCGTCGGATCTCTCTGCTGACAACCCTTTCCAGTGTTCGTCCTAGTGTTCTGAGGTAACATGTACTTCTTGATCCCAGTGTTCTGAGGTAACATGTACAAGCTGGAGTAAGCTCCAAAGTACTGGATGGTGAAGATGATGAAGAGAATGG
>NW_021311621.1:0-1041 GCF_002162155.2 Triticum dicoccoides
AGAAAAGTATGCAACAGGTTTGCCATCTTGTAATAACACACCTCCTAATCCAATTCCACTAGCATCACATTCAAGCTCAAAAGTCTTATTAAAATCAGGAAGTTGGAGTAAAGGAGCATGTGCCAACTTATCTTTCAATACCGTGAAGGCTTCTTCCTGTGCGGTACCCCAAAGAAAAGGCACATCTTTCTTTGTAAGCTCATTGAGAGGTGCAGCAATGGTGCTGAAATCTCTCACAAAACGCCTATAGAATCCAGCGAGGCCAAGAAAACTCCTCACTTGTGTGACCGTTTTGGGCTGCGGCCAACTCTCAATAGCTTCAATCTTGGCTTTATCAACTTCAATTCCCTGTGGAGTAACAACATAGCCAAGAAAAGATACTCGGTCGGTGCAAAAGGTGCACTTCCCAAGGTTACCAAACAAACGTGCATCACGTAGAGCAATAAAAACAGCACGTAAATTGATGAGGACATCAATACAATTGTTACACCCACAGCTCCTGCTGCTATACATACTGTATTGATGTCCTCATCAATTTACGTGCTGTTTTTATTGCTCTACGTGATGCACGTTTCTTCGGTAACCTTGGGAAGTGCACCTTTTGCACCGACCGAGTATCTTTTCTTGGCTATGTTGTTACTCCACAGGGAATTGAAGTTGATAAAGCCAAGATTGAAGCTATTGAGAGTTGGCCGCAGCCCAAAACGGTCACACAAGTGAGGAGTTTTCTTGGCCTCGCTGGATTCTATAGGCGTTTTGTGAGAGATTTCAGCACCATTGCTGCACCTCTCAATGAGCTTACAAAGAAAGATGTGCCTTTTCTTTGGGGTACCGCACAGGAAGAAGCCTTCACGGTATTGAAAGATAAGTTGACACATGCTCCTTTACTCCAACTTCCTGATTTTAATAAGACTTTTGAGCTTGAATGTGATGCTAGTGGAATTGGATTAGGAGGTGTGTTATTACAAGATGGCAAACCTGTTGCATACTTTTCTGAAAAATTGAGTGGGCCTAGTCTGAATTATTCTACTTATGATAAAG
>NW_021311622.1:0-769 GCF_002162155.2 Triticum dicoccoides
GCTCGTCCCCGACGCTGCTCGCCGGAGCGCGCCGCTCTGCCCCGCCGCCAGTCGCCCCGTCCGCCTCCGCGCCGGGCCCGCTCCTCCGCCGTCCTCCGCCATGGCGCCGCCCTTCGCCGCTGCCGTCCGGCCATGGCACCGCCGCCCCTGAGCGCCTGCGCCTCTCCTTCCCGCTGCCAGCGTGGCCTCGTCGTCCCCGCCATGGCGCCGCCGGCCCCGCGCCCGACCTCGCCGTTGCCAGCCACCGTCGCCGTCGGTGCGCCTACCTCCTCCGACGCCGCCCGGCCCTCCGGCCGCCGTCGCCGGCCGCCTCGTCACCGGATCCGGTGGATCAGGACCAGATCCACCCGTCCCGGAACCAAACGCCCGCACCCCGTCCCGGTTCCCTCCATCCCGCACGATCTAGTCCAGCTTTCCCGAGGTGATTTTTTGCCTGTCCCGAAGTATTTTGACATTATTCTGCCATGTTCATCGCATCATATCTCTGTATCCGTAGCTCCGTTTCGTGCGTGTAATATGTCAAATTGTTCAATTCGACGAGTTCTTCATTTCATTCCATTGCATCATATTCATTTGAGTTCATCTTGATGCCTGAATATTTGTTGCAAGAGTGCTATGTGATGTTGTCTGCTGTCTGTTAACAGAACATGCTCATTTGTCATTTTTGCCATGTTTGATGTGTGCATCCTATGAGGTTTATGTCTACATGTGTTTTGATCTATGACATTCCATCTTTACAGTGGTGTATGCCATGTATTTTTGTGATCAA
>NW_021311623.1:0-822 GCF_002162155.2 Triticum dicoccoides
CAAATAATTTTACACTAGAGTTGAGCTAGCTCTACAGTCTAGTTCAAATGGTTTTACACTAGAGTTGAACTAGCTCTAAAACCTAGTACAAATAATTTTACACTAGAGTTGAACTAGCTCTACAAGCTAGTTCAAATAATTTTACACTAAAGTTGAACTAGCTCTACAAGCTAGTTGAAATAATTTTACACTAAAGTTGAACTAGGTCTATGACCTAGTTCAAATAATTTTACACTAGAGTTGAGCTAGCTATACAAGATTGTAGAGTTGAACAAGCTTTACAAGCTAGTTCAAATAATTTTGCACTAGAGTAGAACTAGCTCTATAACCTAGTACAAATAATTTTACACTAGAGTTGAACTAGCTCTATAACGTAGTACAAATGATTTGACACTAGAGTTGAACTAGCTCCACATACTAGTACAAATAATTTTACACTAGTGTTGAACTAGCTCTGTAACCTAGTACAAATAATTTCACACTAGATTTGAACTAGCTCAACAAGCTAGTTCAAATAATTTTACTCTAGAGTTGAACTAGCTCTACAAGGTAATTCCAATAATTTTGTACTAGAGTAGAACTAGCTCAATAAACTAGTACAAATAATTTTACACTAGAGTTGAACTAGCTCGATAACCTAGTACAAATAATTTTAAACTAGAGTTGAACTAGCTCTACAAGCTAGTTGAAATAATTTTACACTAGAGTTGACCTAGCTCTATAACCTAGTACAAATAGTTTTACACTAGAGTTGAACTAGCTGTACGAGCTAGTTCAAATAATTTTACACTAGAGTTGAACTAGCTCTACAGTCTAGGTCAA
>NW_021311624.1:0-822 GCF_002162155.2 Triticum dicoccoides
CAAATAATTTTACACTAGAGTTGAGCTAGCTCTACAGTCTAGTTCAAATGGTTTTACACTAGAGTTGAACTAGCTCTAAAACCTAGTACAAATAATTTTACACTAGAGTTGAACTAGCTCTACAAGCTAGTTCAAATAATTTTACACTAAAGTTGAACTAGCTCTACAAGCTAGTTGAAATAATTTTACACTAAAGTTGAACTAGGTCTATGACCTAGTTCAAATAATTTTACACTAGAGTTGAGCTAGCTATACAAGATTGTAGAGTTGAACAAGCTTTACAAGCTAGTTCAAATAATTTTGCACTAGAGTAGAACTAGCTCTATAACCTAGTACAAATAATTTTACACTAGTGTTGAACTAGCTCTATAACATAGTACAAATGATTTGACACTAGAGTTGAACTAGCTCCACATACTAGTACAAATAATTTTACACTAGTGTTGAACTAGCTCTGTAACCTAGTACAAATAATTTCACACTAGATTTGAACTAGCTCAACAAGCTAGTTCAAATAATTTTACTCTAGAGTTGAACTAGCTCTACAAGGTAATTCCAATAATTTTGTACTAGAGTAGAACTAGCTCAATAAACTAGTACAAATAATTTTACACTAGAGTTGAACTAGCTTGATAACCTAGTACAAATAATTTTAAACTAGAGTTGAACTAGCTCTACAAGCTAGTTGAAATAATTTTACACTAGAGTTGACCTAGCTCTATAACCTAGTACAAATAGTTTTACACTAGAGTTGAACTAGCTGTACGAGCTAGTTCAAATAATTTTACACTAGAGTTGAACTAGCTCTACAGTCTAGGTCAA
>NW_021311625.1:0-1080 GCF_002162155.2 Triticum dicoccoides
AAAATAGTACAGATGGATAGATTGGATTTTTCTGATCATTTTTCATATATAATTTGTCCAATTTGGAGTTACAGAATAAGAGTTATGAATTTTTGAAGTTTAAATAATATTCTGGAATTTCCTGATTTAAATTAAATCCAGAAAATCAATTACTGCGTCAGCCTGACGTCAGTGTGACGTCAGCAGGTCAACGGAACTGGTCCAGGTCAAACCTGACAGTGGGTCCCGCATGTCAGGGTGATTATTTTAATTAAAATTTAATTAAAACTAATCCTGTTTAATTAACAGGGCTGGGCCCCACCTGTCATTGACTCAGGGGAGTCAACCAGGGCCCACCCGTGGTCAAACCCGGGTCGGCTGCACCGGCGTTTAGCCGCCGGCGAGCCCGACGCGGCGGCGGGAGTGGTTTTGGCTATTCCGGCCACCAAATGGGCCGCGGAGATCACCGGAGTGGAGCTGAGGACAAGCCGCAGCTCTTGGCGGAGTCCGTTGGGGTCGGGGTTGCCGGAGTTGGCGCCGGCGACGACCTTGGCGGCCACCGGGGTTCGGCCGAAGACGAACTTGACGCTAGAGGGTTCGGTGAGGCTCGTGGAGTAGCTAGCTAGGTGCTGCGGGACTTGGTGAGTAAGATGGACACCATCTTGTGGCCGGAGGATGACCGGGAGCACGTCGGCGACGAGCTCCACGGCGGTGGGTGCGGTTGAGCTCCGGGAGGTTGCTACACGGCTCGGGAGCAAGAACGGAAGGGAGGGGAAGATGGCTAAGCTCACAGTGAGTGCGACGGAGTCCTTGTTGCGGCCGGAGATGGACCGGAGCGACGACGGCGTTGAAGGGGATCTCCGGCGACGGTGAGCTCGGGCGAGGTCGGTGCGGTGGTCTCGGGCGTTGCGAGCGCTCGGGGCTCGGCTGCTCGATGAAGTGGACAGCGGCGGAGCTCCTGGACACGGTGAGACGGCGTGGGGTGGTCGGAGGGCGTGGCTACGGCGAGGGGGTGGCGGCGATGGCGTCGGCCATGGCTGGGGCGTGCGAGGGGGAGGAGCTGGAGAGGAGAGGGGTGTCTGGGGGGTTCGGGGGAGAGAG
>NW_021311626.1:0-908 GCF_002162155.2 Triticum dicoccoides
AATGAGTGCTGAGGCATGCAGTGAATATCATTATGATCTTACTTCACAGATGATTCGAGTAGATGTTGAGAATATTTACTTGATGAAACACAAGTCTGAATTATTGAATGGTTCAAGTAATTTCAGAGTGAAGTAGAAGATCATTGTGACAAGAGGATAAAATGTCTATGATATGATCATAGAGATGAATATCTGAGTTACGAGTTTTGGCACACAATTAAGACATTGTGGAAATTGTTTCATAATTAATACCGCCTGGAACACCATAGTGTGATGGTGTGTCCAAACATCATAGTTGCACCCTATTGGATATGGTGCGTACCATGATGTCTCTTATCGAATTACCACTATCGTTCATGGGTTAGGCATTAGAGACAACCACATTCACTTTAAATAGGGCACCACGTAATTCCGATGAGATGACACCGTATGAATTATGGTTTAAAGAAACCTAAGTTGTCGTTTCTTAAAGGTTTGGGGCTGCGACGCTTATGTGAAAAAGTTTCAGGATTAAGCTCGAACCCAAAGCGGATAAAATACATCTTCATAGGACACCCAAAACAGTTGGATATACCTCCTAATTCAGATCCGAAAGCAATATGAATTGTTTCTAGAATCGGGTCCTTTCTCGAGGAAAGGTTTCTCTCGAAAGAGTTGAGTGGGAGGATGGTGGAGACTTGATGAGGTTATTGAACCGTCTCTTCAACTAGTGTGTGGCAGGGCACAGGAAGTTGTTCCTGTGGCACCTACACCAATTGAAGTGGAAGCTTATGATATTGATCATGAAACTTCGGATCAAGTCACTACCAAACCTCGTAGGACGACAAGGACACGTACTACTTCGGAGTGGTAAGGTGATCCTGTCTTGGAAGTCATGTTGCTGGACAACAATGAACCTACGAGCTATG
>NW_021311627.1:0-1379 GCF_002162155.2 Triticum dicoccoides
CAGAAACTTTAGCGCTCACGAGAACTACTGCCATTTTTATTTGGAGAGTGATATTTAGTTAATTCTTTTTGAAGATGATTAATAGATAAATTCCTTAGGTACAACAATTTATTTGAGAATTTTATGAGTTCCAGAAGTATACGTTTGATCCAGATTACTACAGACTGTTCTGTTTTTGACAGATTCTGTTTTTCGTGTGTTGTTTGCTTATTTTGATGAATCTATGAGTAGTATTGGAGGGTATGAACCATAGATAAGTTGGAATACAGTAGATATTACACCAATATAAATTAATAATGAGTTCATTACAGTACCTTGAAGTGGTGATTTATTTTCTTATACTAACGGAGCTCACGAGTTTTCTAGTTTAAGTTTTGTGTTGTGAAGTTTTCAAGTTTTGGGTAAGGATTCTATGGATTATGGAACAAGGAGTGGCAAGAGCCTAAGCTTGGGGATGCCCATGGCACCCCCAAGATAATCTAAGGACACCTAAAATCCAAAGCTTGGGGATGCACCGGAAGGCATCCCCTCTTTCATCGGTAACTTTACTTGGAGCTATATTTTTATTTGCCACATCATATGTGTTTTGCTTGGAGCATCAATTTATTTTGTTAGAATTTGCTTACTGTTATTTAGAACAATGTTTTGCATCTTTTATTTCAATAAAAGTGTCATTGATAGTCTTTACTATGCCTATTTTAGAAGTCCACATGTTGCTGTTTGAAAACAGAAAGTTTACCGCTGTTGCAATAATTCCCTAGAAAAGTCAGAATGTGATAAAATGTTGAAACCTTTTGAATATTAAGCTCTGATAAATTTACTACAGTGGGAATTTTCTTTCATAATTTTTGGAGCTAGGGAAGTATGGATGTTGCAGCATTCTTTACAGACTATCCTGTTTAGGCAGATTGCTGTTATGTTTGCATTGTTTCCATATGTTTGCTTCTTTAATGATTCTATTTGAGGATAGGACTATTAAATATGCAGAGGCATTTAGTATGCAATGTTGAATAATAATTTTAGTGATTTGCTACAGTAGAGTATGATAAGGTTTTTGCAATGGTTTATACTAACTTATCTCACGAGTCCTTGTTGAGTTTTGTGTGGATGAAGCTTTTGAGATTTAGGGAGACCGTGATATGAGAGGAATTAAGGAGACACAAAACCTCAAGCTTGGGGATGACCAAGGCATCCCAAGATAATATTTCAAGAAGTCTCAAGCATCTAAGTGATGCGACATTTTCTACGGACACTGATGTTTCGTTAATGGAGAAGTATGTCATACCAGCTAAGCGTCATGACAAAAGGAATCAAATGGTTACTTTCAGTTCTATGCATAAACAAAGTACGACCATGCCATGTTTAGCTTCGAAAGTACA
>NW_021311628.1:0-762 GCF_002162155.2 Triticum dicoccoides
AGATTCTTTTGAGTGGGGGTGAGTTGTCACACCCTAGCTAGTCATGCATTAGAGTGTTGCATCATGTTTATTCTTTCATCAGAAACTTGAAATGGGGATGACAGAACCCCCAGTCCCCTCTGAAACCAACTAGGGTTACTAAAATAATTTTTCAATGAACCTGAAATGCCCTTCTAAAATGCCCATCATTTTTGTCTTGGTTCAGAACCTCTGCCAAAAATGGTGCACATTTTCCTAGGCCATCCTAGGGTTTTTGAATTAAATCATAAATATTTGAATTTGGGCATTTAAAATAATATAAAATATTTAAATGCTCAAATATCTCCAAACTAAAATGTTTCATGTTGGAAATAATCCAACTATGGGCCAGGAATAGTTTGGTGATTTTTGAACTTGCCTAGGTATTTTATTAAATTCAACAAAGTTGCAGATATATTAAATAAAAACAGAAACAGAAAAAAGGGAAAAACTTCCCTGTGCGGTCCAGCCAGCTGGCCGGCCCAGCAAGCCAGCCCAGCCCACCACCGTCGTCGTCCTCCTGGCGCCAGTCGGCCAGGCGTGTGGCCGGCGCGCGCGCACGGCCGGAGCGCCACGCCACCAGCCCGTCTGCCTGCCTCCCCCGCCAGCGCGACGCCGCGGCGCTTCTTCTCGGTGCCGCCCCGATCCCCTCGCCTTATCCCCTTCTCTCTCCCGTGCTGCTCTCTCTCTCTCTCTCACGGCCGAACACCACCGTCGCCGCCGTTCGCCATAGCCGCCGTCTCC
>NW_021311629.1:0-1173 GCF_002162155.2 Triticum dicoccoides
ATTTGGTAAAGGTATCGATGAGAGGCCATGTAGGAGTACATGGTGGGTTGTTTCATTGAAGCCGACCTTAAGCACTGAGATCTGTATGTGTGATTTAAGAATCAGCTACTACCATGCATTGGGCCCGAAACCAATGGACCCTCTCGGCTTCTTATTCACCCTAGTTCTCCGTCCAGGAGTTGCAAGTAGTTTCTGGTGTTTGTAGCCTACTGGAGGCCGTGGACAGCGCTGACCGTAGGGGTGGGCTGTGATGCGGTAGGTACGTGGCACGGTGTACCGAATACCCGTTAGGTATCTCGGGAACCCTGTTCACATCGTTCGGGGCCGTATGGGAAACCTCGGCCGGACTCCCTGCGGATGGAACCTGGATAGGCGATAAACCTGGACTGGAGGCTTAGGTGATTAGGTAGGTCGTGGCCGACACCCACGTTGGGCTTCCTCTTGAAGATTGCCGAGTACATGTCGTGTAAACGACGGTAAGTGGTGAGAGCGTGTATGAAGGAGTACACCCCTGCAGGGTTAACATGATCTATTCGAATAGCCGCGTCCGCGGTAAAGGACTACTTGGTTGCCTATACAGTTCATAGACAAGTAAATGGAAACTACTAAAAGCCTCAAGATAAGTGTGAGTGCCGAGGATGGCTCTTCCGTAGGAAGACAGAGGTGGATCCTCGGTAGTGTATTGAAGTGGTGAGTAGTGGACTCGTGTGCACAAAACCATTTCAAGTTGGAGTATCGTAGGATAGCCTAGCCAAGAGTCAAAGCTGGCTTGCTGCAATAACTCCACCAACCCTTCTTGATACTATGCATGTATGTAGGATCTGATGTAAGTCTTGCTGAGTACCTTTGTACTCATGTGCTATAATCTACATTTTTACAGAAGACGCTGCAACCCCTTCTGATGGGTTCTATGTAGACGTTGACATCAACGAGTAGGCTAAAGACCCAGGTGGTGACCCTGAGCTTGTGAAGGACCACGTAGTATAGCTAGGCTTTCCAAGCCTCTTTTATTTTACTAGTTGTCTGTACTCAGACAAGTTACTTCCGCTGCTGGTTTGTATGACTGTATGACTTGTATGTTGGGTCGTGAGACCCGTACCTTGGTGTATGTTATGTATGGCTCCCTGAGCCTTAAATAAAGTACTTGTGTCGTAGAGTCATGTTGTGATGCTT
>NW_021311630.1:0-1247 GCF_002162155.2 Triticum dicoccoides
GGCTACGAGCCTATACGCACTAACCATCTACGTGGGAGTAGTTATGGGTATCCCGACGTCGTGGTATCAGCCGAAGCACTTCAGACGTCAGCGACGGAGCGGCGCGCGCCGAATTGGACTGGAACGCCACTAGGCTAGGTCTGCTTTCGGCCGCGTACGCAACGTGCAGGTGTGCTATGGGCGATGGGCCCAGACCCCTGTGCGCTTAGGTTTAGACCGGCGTGCTGGCCTCTCTGTTGAGCCTAGGTGGGGCTGCGACGTGTTGATCTTCCGAGGCCGGGCATGACCCAGGAAAGTGTGTCCGGCCAAATGGGATCGAGCGTGTTGGGTTATGTGGTGCACCCCTGCAGGGAAGTTAATCTATTCGAATAGCCGTGATCTTCGGTAATAGGACGACTTGGAGTTGTACCTTGACCTTATGACAACTAGAACCGGATACTTAATAAAACACACCCTTCCAAGTGCCAGATACAACCGGTGGTCGCTCTACCTCAGGGATATGAGGAGGGGATCGCCGGGTAGGATTATGCTATGAGATGTTACTTGGAGATGCTACTTGGAGGACTTCGACCTACTCTCTTCTGCCTGTTGCAAGACGAAGGTGACCAGAAGCGTAGTCTTCGATAAGACTAGCTATCCCCCCTCTTATTCTGGCATTCTGCAGTTCAGTCCACCGATATGGCCCTTTACACATATACCCATGCATATGTAGTGTAGTTCCTTGCTTGCGAGTACTTTGGATGAGTACTCACGGTTGCTTTCTCCCCCCTTTTTTCCCCTTCTCCTTCCTTTCTGGTTGTCGCAACCAGATGCTGGAGTCCAGGAGCCAGACGCCACCGTCGACGACGACCCCTACTACACTGGAGGTGCCTACTACTACGTGCTGCCCGCTGATGACGACCTGGAGTAGTTTAGGAGGATCCCAGGCAGGAGGCCTGCGCCTCTTTCGATCTGTATCCCTGTTTGTGCTAGCCTTCTTAAGGCAAACTTGTTTAACTTATGTCTGTACTCAGATATTGTTGCTTCCGCTGACTCGTCTATGATCGAGCACTTGTATTCGAGCCCTCGAGGCCCCTGGCTTGTATTATGATGCTTGTATGACTTATTTTATTTGTAGAGTTGGGTTGTGATATCTTCCCGTGAGTCCCTGATCTTGATCGTACACATTTGCGTGCATGATTAGTGTACGATTGAATCGGGGGCGTCACAAGTTGGTATCAGAGCCGACTGCCTGTAGGAATCCCCCT
>NW_021311631.1:0-1974 GCF_002162155.2 Triticum dicoccoides
CCAGTGCTACAGCCCGGACCCACTTGCTGATGACCGACACGTTCGGAGCTGGGTCATGGATGCCTGTCCCTGTAAGTCTGTGCCACTTTGGGTTTACGACTAGTCATGTCAGCCCGGGCTCTTTATCATATGGATGCTAGCGACACTATCATATACGTGAGCCGAAAGGCGCAAACGGTCCCGGGCAAAGGTAAGGCGACACCCGTGGGGATACCGTGCGTGAGGCCGCAAAGTGATATGAGGTGTTACCGGCTAGATCGATGTGACATCGAGTCGGGGTCCTGACAGCGTTGGCATCAGAGCCGGACTGCCTGTAGGTTCTCCAAGCCAAACTGGTCGATGTTGAGTCTAGAAATTCTTTAGTTATATGTAGGGGAATTGTTTGTGGGTTGGAACGTAAGGCTCTTTTTACTCCTTATCTTATGACATTCTGATCTGAGTCAGTCCATTCTTCCACCGGGGGTTAAGGAATTAGGACCTATTCTCTCTATCAGGATCACGTGTTACTAATCATTAGTACCTTATAAGTTTGATGGATACAAGCCTAGTTCAGTTCTACTACCACATTATGTTGTTAGAATGGATTCAAAACTTTGATATGATGATGTTGAGTGTGTACGAAATCCTTTGTCAAATGTCTCAAAATCCTTCTTAAGCATTTACAGCTGTTATGCTGCCGAAATTTTGCTAGAAATTCTAATGCCCTTGCATTATTATTGTGCTTTCAGATGGCCACTCGCGACCTCAGTCAAGTGGTTCGCCTGACTCGATGCCTAGATGTACCCGGCCATACTGCCAAGTTGGTCAGGGTAATGACTGAGGCTGGATACCGTTGGTATCCTGAGTACACGGTCGAAGAGCAATTCCGAGACTTTAATCAAAGCCAGTATCTCTGCACTGTCAGGATATTTCCATCTTATCCTGGATCCACCGAGCCTCTTCACTGCTCCTATGGACTCGGGGTTACTATTGAGATGGCTGTGCAGGACGCCGCCTACTCTATGATGACCATTATGCGAGTCAGATCTGGTTTATTTCGGGACTCTGATTTCCGGTATATGCCAGGATCACTTCCGGGAGCACAAGGGTATCTCCAAGCTATCTATGCTGACCCCACTCAGGAGGACTCACGGACCCGCACCACTGCTGAGATGCTCGAGGATAAGGACCGTGAAAATCGGGCCTTAAGGTTAGAGCTCTTCAATACCCGTGCTGACCACTGGGCCACTTTGACTCGGTTCGCACCGGCGGTGCAAGCTGGATATTCGGATATGCGCGATCTCTATCCTGTGAGATCTGCTCTGCCGGACGTGATGGTTTGGCGTGATGTAGGAGGCATCACCCCACCTCGCGGTCCCCGCAGGCCACCGTCTGTTGGTCCAAGGCCTCATCCTAGCCCCTATGGTCCACAAGCTCCGCGAGATCGTCTATTTCCGGATGATCATGTTGAGCTTCCAGGCTATGGAGGTGACTTCTACGAGGACTACTACGGATCGGTCTGAGTTAGCGATAGTATCACTAGTTCGCACTAGCTGTGTCGTCTATCGTCCCGCGTGACTCGTGGGATATGACCTAGTTTGTACTCCTTCCGGAGGTGTAGAAAAATAATGTATAGGAGCTTGGAATGCCTCCGATGAGATGTAATCCTCTTTTCACCGTAATAGTACTTTGTTTGGTCTTGTACTAAACCCTGTATGGTGTGTATGACGATGGAATAAAGAAGCAGTTTCTGTATCTACCATGTCATACGGATGATCATCTTGCATTTCGAGTTATTCCTTACATTCTGTATCCTATGTCGGAATTTTATCATTCTGACTAAATCATTGTCTTGTTTACCTAGGATGGTCAACACGCGCGCTAACCCTGCTTCTCAAGAGCAGGCCGAAGGCAGTGAAGGCAGGAATGAAAATCTGCCTCATCCTCCTTCACTAGCCGAGGTTATGATGGAAGCTGAGAGAAACAAGCGGGAGA
>NW_021311632.1:0-3006 GCF_002162155.2 Triticum dicoccoides
TGAGCTATGTGTTCAGGACTGGGTATCCGGGACTGTGTGTCCTCGAGTTTAAATACTCAGCCGCTCCAACCAGACGTACAACTGAGATAGCAGTTGGAACTGGTCTACCAAATCATTGTCTTCATAACTGTGCTGTGTGTTTGTTCATATCTTTGTTTGAAGACTTTGACTAAAGACTTTCTCAATTTCCTCAGTTCAATTTCTTCAGTCTGTTTGTCTTCATCCTGTGTTATCCTGTGATTACGCTTCCTGTATTTGAAAGTGCCAGTGATCGACTGGGGGGGGGGGGTGAATAGGCGATTTTTATGAACGTCTTCAAAACATGGAAGTTTCGAAGACAAACGATAGAAATAAACCTATTACCATGCAGCGAAAGGTAGACTACACTAGGCAAACCATAGTCAAGTATTCAATGAAGTGAAAGCGCAATGACTAATAGCAGCTAGGCAGTAAGGATCAGGTAGGAAGATATTGTGAAGCCAATCAGAACAAGTAATCACTCAGTGAAGCCAAATGGTGATGCAATCGTACAATGACTTCACAAGGACCAACAGTAAGTAAAGGGAAGGGAAGGATGAAACCAGTGACTCGTTGAAGACAATGATTTGTTGGACCAGTTCCAGTTGATGTGACAACTGTACGTCTGGTTAGGGAGGCTGAGATTCAACTCAGAAGACCTCGTCTTCACCTTATTCCCCTTGAGCTAAGGACACCCAGTCCTCGCCCAATCACTCTGGTAAGTCTTCAAGGTAGACTCCCAAACCTTCACAGACTTCGTTCACCGGCGATCCACAATGACTCTTGGATGCTCAGAACGCGACGCCTAACCGGCTGGAGGATTCACAGTCCTCAAGTGTAATAAGTCTTCAGATTACACAGACAGGAAGACGTAAGTGATGCCTAACACTCTTTGGCTCTGGGTGGTCAGGGCTTTATCCTCGCAAGGAATTCTCTCTCAAAGGCTTCGAGGTGGGTTGCTCTCAAACAATAAAAGCCGTACTCTAACTCTGACCAGCCAACCGTTTATGGTTGTAGGGGGTGGGCTATTTATAGACACTAGGCAAGCCGACCTGATTTGTCCAAAATGACCCTCGGTCACTAAGCAACTGACACGTGTTCCAACGGTCAGATTTCAAACACACATGGCAACTTTACTTGGGATACAAGCAAAGCTGACTTATCCAACTCTGGACAAGATTTTCTCTCATAGTCTTCACTCAAAGACATAGGATTTTGGAAGCATCACTTCAGTCATTCTGACTGGTTCTCTTGGACCCCACTTAACAGTATGGTGGTTCCTATGACTCAACAAAGAAGAAAAAGAACAATGAAAGAACTAAGTCTTCACGCTCCATAGTCTTCATGCGATGTCTTCTCTTGTCACAGTCTTCAATGTGAATGTCTTCACATACCACCTTTGACTTCAATGTCTTCATTCATTTTTAGGGGTCATCTCTGGTAGGAAAACCGAATCAATGAGGGACTTCTACCTGTGTTATCCTGCAATTCTCACAAACACATTAGTCCCTCAACTAGGTTTGTCGTCAATTCTCCAAAACCAACTAGGGGTGGCACTGGATGCACTTACAATCTCCCCCCTTTTTGGTGATTGATGACAAACTAGTTGAAGTTTTCAACGGGGAATATAATATGTGAAATTGTAAAGGATAGGGAATTGTCTTCATAAGTTGCAAGGGCTCCCCCTGAAGATGTGCATATAAGTAATTTGCTTTTGGAATGCAAATGCACATGGCAGGTTGTACTTGTGGAGATCCTCTTCAACTTATGATGACAATTCATCATGCATGAAAAGTATGTGAAGATAATGACATGCATAATGAAAAATGGATGTCTGCAAAATGATCTAAGTGCGGAATTTATCGTCGCACATGCGGAATTTATCATCGCATCACAGAATAGCAAATAAGTAGCAAACGACCATCGAGTTTAAGTGTTACAACTCAAAGAACCAAATGTATCAAAACGAGAGTTGTAAACACTAGGCAAAATATAAAGCAACCGCCCATATGGACCCGCTTGAAGACTATCAAACTCATATGCTTCTCCCCCTTTTGTCAGTAAGGACCAAAAATGTTTGAAGACATAGAGCATCTACTTGTTCCCATGAGGAGTAGGTGAAGCAGCAAGGTCGTCGGTGTTGTTAGGCGGTGCAGATGAACTCGGGGCAATGTCGATGCGTGTAGAAGTAGGGGGCGGTGAAGTAGCATCGTCTTCATCATCGATCACTCTGGCATTCACAGTTGCCGCGGAGGAAGAGAACTCAGAGTCTTCAAGAGACGGAGTTCGTCGCAGCACAGTCCTTCTTGGAGGTGTTGAGTCAAACTTGAAGCGTTCAGACAAGCCATCCTCTTGAAGATCATCTTCAGAACACATAAGCGTCAGCCCTTTCCATGTACGCCAATAGGTTTCATGGGAAACAAAGGCATTCTTGGTGGCAAGATTGTGAATCCTGTTTATGTCCACCAAGAGGCTTTGCATTTGGCGCTTCAGCCAGTCATGATGCCTATCCTGTTTCTGATGGAGGGCAACCAGAAGCTCTCGGTCATTGAGAACACGGGATCGCTTCTTGGGCCATTGGGCAATGGTGCTGTCAGTGGCTTCAGTGAGGGCACGGTGAGGTGCACGTGTACTGCCAGCCAGAGGATAAACACGAGAGACTGCTTGAACTCCTTCAATATTTTGAGAGAAGCTTTGATTCTCAGCATTCTGAAGACTAAGAGGCTCCTTGGCAGGCTTTGGATAGATGGCTTCAACTGACATATCAACGTCAGACAGAAAGATCCGATGATTGTGAGCAGAGGGCTGATAGGTGACAGCTAAGTGTAGTTTGATCAGCCGCATAATCCATGGAGCGTAAAACTTCTAGCCAAAGAGATCAGATCCTGATGCAGCAAGTTGGCGAATAAAGAAGTCTTGTGCATTGAAGCTTTTGCCATGAAGAATATGAAAGACCAACGTCTTGATTGCGCCTTCTAGCTTGGCATG
>NW_021311633.1:0-1244 GCF_002162155.2 Triticum dicoccoides
AATTATTCGCTTGCATGGTGTGCCAAATACTATTGTTTCAGATCGTGATACTAAATTTCTTAGCCACTTTTGGAGATGTTTATGGGCTAAGTTGGGGACTAAACTGCTTTTTAGTACTACTTGTCACCCCCAAACTGATGGACAAACTGAAGTAGTCAATAGAACGTTGTCTACTATGCTTAGGGCTATTTTGAAGAATAATAAGAAAATGTGGGAGGAATGCTTGCCTCATATTGAATTTGCTTATAATCGTTCATTGCATTCTACTACTAAGATGTGCCCTTTTGAAGTTGTGTATGGTTTCCTACCTCGTGCACCTATTGATTTGTTGGCTCTTCCATCTTCGGAGAAGGTTAATTTTGATGCTAAACAACGTGCTGAATTTATTTTAAAAATGCATGAGTTAACTAAGGAAAACATTGAGCGTATGAATGCTAAATATAAACTTGCTGGAGATAAGGGTAGAAAACATGTTGTGTTTGCACCTGGAGATCTTGTTTGGTTACATTTGCGTAAGGATAGATTTCCTGATTTGCGCAAATCAGAGTTAATGCCACATGCTGATGGTCCCTTTAAGGTGTTAGAGAAAATAAATGATAATGCATATAAACTTGAGCTGCCTGCAGATTTTGGGGTTAGTCCCACTTTTCACATTGCAGATTTGAAGCCTTATTTGGGTGAGGAAGATGAACTTCCGTCGAGGACGACTTCATTTCAAGAAGGGGAGGATGATGAGGACATCAATACAATTGTTACACCCACAGCCCCTGCTGCTATACATACTGGACCAATTACTAGAGCTCGTGCACGCCAACTAAATTACCAGGTACTTTCGTTTCTTGGTAATGAGTCTAATGTTCATGAGAATATGATGCTGCCTAAATTGGATACATTTGTTTTGCTTACAAATGAAGGGCCTAGCTTGGAGAAGGATGAACATTGGAGCAAGAACAAGCATGGAGATGACGGCATGCGCAAGGGGAACAAGAACGGAGTTACAAGTGATGATTTCAGGACTTTGAAGCCACCATAATGGGTGCATGAAGCCTTGGACGAAATATACAAGATGCCACTTCATAAATTTTGTCCCGAGGCTATTTTAGGTGCTGCGTCACCTTATTATTGGGCCAGGCCCATGTAATTTCGAAATACATAAGTATAGGCTATTTTTAGAGTCCGTATGTGTGGGGAAACAAGAGATAGGGTTGATTTCGGACCCCTCCACCAAGGGCCACGAAATTCCC
>NW_021311634.1:0-1812 GCF_002162155.2 Triticum dicoccoides
GAAGACGGGGACGGGGCGCCGACGGGGGCGGCGACGGGGATGGGCCGGTGACGGGGGCGGCAACGAGGGATGGAGACGTACGGGGGCGGCGGGCGACGGTGCAGAGGAGAAGAAGCCAGATGAGAAACTGAAATTTTCGTAAGTGTTGTTTATATAGGAGGGGCCTTTAGTACCGGTTTGTGCCACCAACCGGTACTAAAGGCCAGTTTTGGCCAGCCCAAGCGGCGGGAAGCGACCCCCTTTAGTACCAGGTGGTGGCACAAACCGGTACTAAAGGCCACCCCTTTAGTACCGGTTTGTGCCACGACCCGGTACTAAAGGGAGTGCCCTGGCGCAGGTGCGGTGCGGCAAGTTTAGTCCCACCTCACTAGCTGAGGGGCTACCGCACTGGTTTATAAACCCCCGTGCGGTCGCTCTCTCGAGCTCCTCTCCAAAGCAGGCCTACTGGGCCTACGTGTTCTTTGCTGCCCTATGGGCCCACTTGGCCTTTGCGGGCCTGCATCCTGGCCCAACAACAGGTTGGGTTTCTACTCGTATGCAGGCCGCTCTGGCCTAGTAGGCGGGCTTTTTTTATTTTTTTTGCTTTATTTATTTTTGTGTTTTTTTTGTGTATTTAGAGTTTTTTTGTGAATATTTTTGCTTTAGGTACAAAAAATTACAAACTTTCTGTTAGTGCCCGTAATTTTCAAATTTGAATAGTTTAAATTTTGAATTATTTGAAATTAGTGTGAATCACTAGTTTGTGAATAACTTAACTTTAAAAATCAGTAAAGGCATGAAAGAATTTGTTTGCACATAAAATTTCTTCGCGTTTCAAATGCCCAAACACATAACTACCCTAACTATTACAGAGATTCCCCTCTGGGTGTGAAACACAGAAGAAAGTGATGATAGTGAAGCCGATCACATCCCAGATCTTTGGGTGTGAAACTTTTTCTTCGCATGTTTCCCTTTCCCTTTGCGTCGTAACCATGGAAAATCTTCATCATTTAACGGGATGCTCGGGTCAATATTCACTGGGAATGGAGCAATTTCATCAAACTTTTCATAATCTTCTGACTTGTCTGTCTTGTCATCCACTCCCACGATGTTTCTCTTCCTAGAAAGAACTATGTGCCGCTTTGGCTCATCGTACGATGCATTCGCTTCCTTATCTTTTCTTTTTCTTGGCTTGGTAGACATGTCCTTCACATAGAAAACCTGTGCCACATCATTGGCTAGGACGAATGGTTCGTCTGCATACGCAAGATTGTTGAGATCCACTGTTGTCATTCCGTACTGCGGGTCTTCCGTTACCCCGCCTCGTGTCATATTGACCCATTTGCACCGAAACAAAGGGACCTTTAAACCACGTCGATAGTAAAGTTCCCATATGTCATGTATATAACCATAATATGTTTCCTTTCCCTTCTTGGTTTCTGCATCAAAGCGGACACCACTGTTTTGGTTGGTGCTCTTCTTATCTTGGGCGATCGTGTAAAATGTATTACCATTTATCTCGTACCCTTTGAAAGTCATTATATTCGAAGATGGTAACTGGGACAGCAAGTACAGGTCATCTTCAATAGAGGTGTCATGCATGGTACGTGTCTGCAACCAGCTGGCGAAACTCCTGGTTTGTTCACGTGTAATCCAGTCATCAGACCGCTCCGGGTGTTTGGAGCGTAGCAAATTCTTGTGTTCATCCATATACGGAGCCACCAAGGCGGAATTCTGTAGAACTGTGTAGTGTGCTTCAGTGAGAGAATGTCCGTCCATACATATTATTTGTTCCCCTCCTAGCGTGCCTTTTCCATCCAGTCTGCCCTTATG
>NW_021311635.1:0-1293 GCF_002162155.2 Triticum dicoccoides
TTTGCACACGACATGTGCTCGGCAGACTTCAAGCGAAAGCCGACGTGGGTGTAGACCACGACCTACCTAAACACTTAAGCCTCTAGTCCAGGTTTATCGCCTATTCAGGTTCCATCCGCAGGGAGTCCGGCCGAGGTTTCCCATACGGCCCCGAACGATGTGAACAGGGTTCCCGAGATACCTAACGGGTATTCGGTACACCCGGCCACGTACCTACCGCATCACAGCCCACCCCTACGGTCAGCGCTGTCCACGGCCTCCAGTAGGCTACAAACACCAGAAACTACTTGCAACTCCTGGACAGAGAGCTAGGGTGAATAAGAAGTCGAGCGGGGTCATATTTCAGGGCCCAATGTATGGTAGTAGCTGATTCTTAGATCACACATACAGATCTCAGTGCTTAAGGTCGGCTTCAATGAAACAACCCACCATGTACTCCTACATGGCCTCTCATCGATACCTTTACCAAATCGTGTTCACCACACCACTCTCATTACCGACGTAATCATTTCACTCTAGCCCATCACCCAGATGAACCAGACCTGACACGACTCTAAGCATAGCAGGCATAGCAAGGTAGGAACAACACAAACATATGGCTCAATCAACTCCTACACATGCTAGTGGGTTTCATCTAGTTACTGTGGCAATGACAGGTCATGCAGAGGAAATGGGTTCAACTACCGTAGCACATAGCAGTTTGAATCGCGTTGTCTTAATGCAGTAAAAGAGAGCAGGAGCGAGAACATGGGATTGTATCGATATGATCAAATGGTTGGTTGCTTGCCTGATGGTTCGTTGCACGGATACGGTTCTTCGCTAGGGTAATCAGGGTACTCTTCGGGGACGGAACCTGCCGCAGAGAGCACCGATACACAACATTACCAAACAATATGCAACAATATGATGCATGCATGAAACATGGCAATATGAGTGTGTTGGGCTAATGCAACTAAAACCAGAAGGGTTTGAGCAAATTTGAATCAAAGATTCAAATTTCAAATTCAAATATGGCCTTTTAAAGTGCTTTTCCTTGTTCTGATTAAAACATCAATTTAACTTGTTTGATCATGCATGAAAATAGTACAGATGGATAGATTGGATTTTTCTGATCATTTTTCATATATAATTTGTCCAATTTGGAGTTACAGAATAAAAGTTATGAATTTTTGAAGTTTAAATAATATTCTGGAATTTCCTGATTTAATTTAAATCCAGAAATTCAATTACTGCGTCAGCCTGACGTCAGTGTGACGTCAGCAGGTCAACGGAACTGGTCCAGGTCAAACCTGA
>NW_021311636.1:0-1312 GCF_002162155.2 Triticum dicoccoides
CCTGGAGGGGGGAAACGGACGCGTCGGGTCTACACGGAGTGGATGTAGCTGTGGGTTTGGCCCGGATGTTGCTCCAAAGTGTTCCTCTGGGCCGACCTAACACAACCGGGTGGAGAGGTCCACTGGTCAAAGCCCGTCCGTGCAAAGTCCAAGGGCTAGATCCCGTGGTCAAACGCTACAGGGTTAGCCGGGACGGGGGCCCTGGGGGTAGCAATGCCACCGGAGCGTCGTACCGGGCCCTCATACATGCGGGGTGGTGTTGTGGCATGTCCGAAGAGGCGGCACGCGTCTCCGGGTTGTGGCCCCCCTCACGGACGGCAATGAAACGGTAGTAGACGTTCTACGGTAACGATGCAGCGTGAATATTATTAAATACTTGGAGCGCGATAAAATCATGAGTTTTTTACACAACGTGGGCACATGTGCTATATGACTGATGGTAATTTTTCATATTTTTTTGTGACGGAGAAGTATCTGAACACTTCCCTCTACGCGGATTGCTCTTCGCACGTCTACGACTGTGGCCGGCGGCCTCCGGGGGCTAGCATACCGTCAAACTTGCGTAGGCAGCCTCTCACAAATCTGGAAGTGTTGAGGCGGTTGCAAACGCCCAGCACGCGTCTCCGGGGTGTGCCCCCCCCCCTCACGGACGCCGCCGCCGCCGTCACCTGGAGGGGGGAAACGGACGCGTCGGGTCTACACGGAGTGGATGTAGCTGTGGGTTTGGCCCGGATGTTGCTCCAAAGTGTTCCTCTGGGCCGACCTAACACAACCGGGTGGAGAGGTCCACTGGTCAAAGCCCGTCCGTGCAAAGTCAAAGTGCTAGATCCCGTGGTCAAACGCTACAGGGTTAGCCGGGACGGGGGCCCTGGGGGGGTAGCAATGCCACCGGAGCATCGTACCGGGCCCTCATACATGCGGGTGGTGTTGTGGCATGTCCGAAGAGGCGGCACGTGTCTCCGGGTTGTGGCCCCCCCCTCACGGACGGCAATGAAACGGTAGTAGACGTTCTGCGGTAACGATGCAGCGTGAATATTATTAAATACTTGGAGTGCGATAAAATCATGACTTTTTTACACAACGTGGGCACATGTGCTATAGGACTGATGGTAATTTTTCATAATTTTTTGTGATGGAGAAGTATCTGAACACTTCCCTCTACGCGGATTGCTCTTCGCACGTCTACGACTGTGGCCGGCGGCCTCCGGGGGCTAGCATACCGTCAAATATTGCGTAGGCGGCCTCTCACAAATCTAGAAGTGTTGAGGCGGTTGCAAACGCCCAGCACGTGTCTCCGGGGTGTGCCCCCCCC
>NW_021311636.1:1892-20432 GCF_002162155.2 Triticum dicoccoides
ACTGACGTGTCGGGTCTACGTGGAGTGGATGTAGTTGTGGGTTTGGCCCAGATGTTGCTCCCCGGTGTCCCTCTGGGCCGACCTGACACAACCAGATGGAGAGGTCCACTGGTCAAAGCCCGTCCGTGGGAAGTCAAAGGGCTAGATCTCATGGTCAACCGCTCCAGGGTTAGGCGGGACGAGGGCCCTGGGGGGTAGCAATGCCACCGGAGCATCGTACCGGGTCCTCATACATGCGGGTGGTGTTGTGGCATGTCCGAAGAGGCGGCATGCGTCTCCGGTGCGTGGCCCCCCTCACGGACGGCGCCGCCGCCGACACCTAGAGGGGGAAACTGACGCGTCGGGTCTACACGGAGTGGATGTAGCTGTGGGCACTACAAGAAAGTCGTTGATCTGTGACAGTCAGTGTCCGTCATAGACATGCCAAAAACTGTCAAGGATGGCCGAGCATGACGGTCGTAAAATCCGTCATGTATATAGCGTCATAATTTTCCCACCCGCCCATCCTTGACGGATTTTCATTTCCGTCATGAATTATGACGGTCTGTCTCCGTCACCGATCTGGCCCCCGGCCCGCCCAAGGCCCGGTCCTCTGTGACGGCCTATTCTGTCACAGATTTACATGACGTGTAGACCGACTAGTCCCATGTGGCATCTCCCGCGATCTGACGTGGCGCCAACGTGGAGCTAATGTGGAGCTGATGTGGAGCTGATGTGGCTCTAGTGTGAAGCTGATGTGGCGCCAGCATGGAGCTGACGTGGCACCAGTGTGGAGCGATGCGTTTGGCCCAGTGTGGTCTGGCCCATTTATATTAGAATAGCCAGACCTATGGGCCCATTTTACCGCAACTGGTTGGCCCGTTCGTTTTGGTCCGTAGTCATTTGCACTCTCGTTGGCCCATTTCCACGCGTTAAATATGCACATCAGCCCATTAAAATTATGTGGCAGTTTCTTTTTGGCCAGAAAGTGTGCTTCGAGGCCCACTTTATTCGGCCCATTAGTGTTTATTCTACCCGACGCAACCCTTCTCTGTTTCTACGCAACATGGGTTTCCAAGCCTAAGAGCTTACATCTCTAGATCCATCACAAATACAGAAAATAAGAACAACATCACAAAGCACAGTAACATTGAGCTTACATCTCCAAATCCACCAACAATGGAGCAGCAAAATGCAACCAGTTTGCATCCAACAGTGTGCAGTTTGCACAGCAAAATCATTACAGAATAAGAATGTAGGTTCTAGTAGTATATCACATTCACATAGCTTCCATGCATCAAGTAGAGACGACGGCTGATCTTGGACAAACAACTTACCCTTGAGATGATCTTGCTTGCAACTGACTTAGCAAAAAGTCCAGTTTTGCATCCATCTCAGCTTGCTTCTTCCTGTTCTCCTCATCTCTCTTCCTGTGCTCCTCGTCTTGCCTGGTCCTTGCTTCTTCGGACTCCTTCAACTGCTTGGTTAAGGTGTCAACAAGTGCCGGAAGCTCGACATTGCCCCTCTTTGCCAATTTTTCTTCACAGTTGCTATCGCTAGATCTCGCATGGACATGCTGGATCCCCACATGCTGAAGAAACCTTGGCTTCTTAGTGTGCTTAGCAAGCACTTCAGCTACAGCCTCCGCCGTAGAGTTCGATTCCTGTCCATCTTCTATAGGCTGAGAGACCTTGTTTTCCATCTCGGTCTAGCAATGCAAGCAACAAACATGGTTATAAGATGGCTTAAGCACAAGCAGAGAAGACAACATCAGCAAGCTTACATGCATCGTCTTTGTAAGGAAAGCTATCATGCATCCTTTACAACTAGACACTTGTGATAACAGTTAGATTAATCTTTTTTCCGTGCGGAGGTGATTCAAATAATATATTAATAAACAAATTCTGTAATTGTAGGTGGCTGATTGGTCACATGTCAAAGTGATTATGCACTTTTATTAAAGTCATTTCATCTAGCCATATACTAAATCAAAACTGATGTTTTTCAATCGCTTCAAAACTTATCAGTTGTATGAAAATAAAAAACGGTACAATCATATAGGACAGGCTATTACAAGATAGTTAAGTGAACATGTTAACATTTTCAATTAAGATACTGACATTTGATTATCAGTTTTCAATCTGGTGGAGTAACTCAAACAGTATTAGTTTTAGTACGCAAAAAGGTAAAATTGATGGTTGGTAGTCTTTTGAAGCTGACTTACAATTGCAGCTTGGACAACACCGGTGTAGCTTTTCTTTTTCTTGCTGTAGTGGCACTCCTTGAACAAATCCAATGCAGAGGGTTCTTTATCTTTGTATTTGTATCCCTGGAAACAACAAATATGAGGGCAAGGGAGCATCATACACAGTTACTACATGGATGCAACAGTTTACATGAACCTATGGTAAAGAATATTTCTCATGACAATGCACATCCAGAGCTACATGTTTGACTTACCAGATTATCACAGTGCACAGGGTAGCTACGCGAGCCAGTGGTTTGGTGAAACTTAACTTGAGCTCGATTATTTTTGTTAGTTTCACATATCTCCTACATCAACAGACCAAATACATGTAAGGCACAATTTCTTGATTAGCATGTAGAAGGCGAGAGATTGGTCTCGAGGAAGAAACATACCATCTTTTTGGGATCCTTCCAGCTTTCCACTAGCTCATTCCACTGCTCATCAGTCATCGAGGGGACAGGAGACGTTCTCGTCACCAAATGGAGTGGGTGCGGATCAAAATACTCTTTCTTGAGCCTGTATCGTTGTTGGCGAGTCGCACGTTTCAGCATTTCAGTACATGCCTTCCTAACTGGCACATCATCAACGTCCATCTGAAACTTGTTCTAGTCCGATGAAAAAACATGTGTAAGTATCATGATTGCACATAATTGACACAATAGAACAAAATTGACATGTTGATAGCCATTTGAGGGAGAAAGGCCTGGACTTTGTACTTACACCAACTTTTCCTACAAAGTTCCTGAAGATCCCATCTCGGACATGTCCATCTGGGTCCTTGTAATCCTTCCAGCGCTTAAACACGGGCATATGGTGTCTAACTGTGACGTTGCATTCAGTTGCGAACTTTGCAGCAAGAAGAGGTGCCTCCGGCCTTAAGTTCTTGTAATGCCCCGAGACCGACGCTCCAGAAGACTTCCAGCTATTCCGAGTTTTGCCATGTGTTTCTTTTGTGCTTGCTCTTTTATTTTTGCATTGCATCATGTCATCATGCCATCATGCCATTTAATTTTTAAAACTCAACTAAATAAATTGCATGGATCTTCGGTCCATTTAAACCGAGGGAACTCACATGGTGACTTCTCTTTATAACATATCCTCCAATATTAGGGAGCTATATTAAATATTTCTTTATTTCAGAAATCACCAAAACACACTTGCAAAATAATTTCGTTCCTTTTCTGCTTCAAGTTTGGTCTCCAATGTTGTCCAATAAATTATTTCGTCATTTTCTGGAGCTCCACCAAAAATCCGAACATTTTTGGACCTTCCCAAACCCTCACTTCCGTTCAAACCCATTTGAATTAATTTCAAATGAGTTTGAATTTAAATCTTTCGGTCATGCCCACTTCTATTTTTCCTGGATCGAGCTCATTTTTGCGAGTCCGTGAAAATTATCCCCATGCGCAAATCTTCCCCCTAACCTCTCTTTCTTTTCTTTCTTTTCTCTGTTCTGTTTTTTTATTCATTAGAGAGAGGAAGAAGAAGCCCTGCAGCCAGGCCAGCCTTCCTAACCTCCTAAAGCCCAGCCGGCCAGCCTCTAAGGCCCGGCCCACCTAACCCTCCTAACCTAGCCCGACCCCCTCCTCCGCATCTCTCTCCCTCCCGTTCCCTGCCCGCCGCCACACCCGCACCCAGCGCCCCACCTCCTGCGCCCGATCCCATCGCCCTCCTCTCGATCTCTCCCTATTCCCTCGCTCGTACCCATCGCTCCAGCCCCCACGCATCTCTCCAGCGCCTCACGCCCAAGTCCCTCTTCCTCTCCTCGCCGCGCAGCCCTCGTCCCCGCCTCCTCGCCGGCCGCCCGCAGCTCGCCGCGCCCTGCTTCTCTCCTCCGCGACGCTCCCGTCGGAGCCCCGCAGGCCCGCGCCATCGCCTCCTCCGCATCGAGCCAGGGAGTGGAGCTCCCTGCGCCCGGTCCCCTCGCCGGCTTGCCGCCTCCTACCTCTGCCGCCAGGCCCGGCCGCCGTCTTCGGCTCCCGAGCGCCTCCTCCCGCCGCCCCGACAAGCTGCTGCAGCGACCTCCCCGTCCCTCATGCGACCTCCTTCCAGTCAGGATCCGGCGTCCCGAGGCCGATCCATCCGCCCCTGTCGTCCCCGTGCCCGTGCCCACCTCCTGCGGTGGCCTGGGAGGCCATCAGCGCGGCCCTTTCGGCGTGAAGCCCTTGCTCCACCACCATTAGTGCCCGACGTCTTCGTCCCCCGCGCCTTGTTGATGCTAGAGGCCATGAGCTCGCGGCTACCGCGTGGACGCCAAGACCGAGACTGCCCCGAACCACGTCGTCTCGCTGGATCGTCAAGACCATCTCCTTTTTTTGCAAGTCCCTTTACGCCCGAAGACGTTGGATCCCCCAAGTTCCGCTCTGAACGTGTACGACTACACCCGGTGATGCGACAAGTACCCCGACAACATGTACATCTACACCGTCAAGACCGGATCGACAAGTACCGACGCCGTGTATGACTACCTCCTCTATGGCCCGTGAACGACTACTTCCACTATGCCCCGTGTACCACTACCGTCGACCCTCGAAGATTCCGTGGACGTCAAGTTCCTCGTCGTGACCCCGAACATCTACGGAAACGTGTACAACTACCGTCGCCGTGTACCACTACTTCCTTCGATGCTTCGAAGGTATAACCCGAGACGACCGCGACGAGATGCCCTTGCATGTATGAGATGTACGATATGTTTGCACCGTGTCCGAATTGTCACTCGTTTCCATGCCACTATCCCGTGGGAACCCGGTAGTCGGGAGCACCCCACCATCTCTAGCATGTTGCGCACATCCGCACGCCTCCTTTTGCATCGATATCTCCGTGAGCTACCAGAACCGATATGTTGCCGTGGCATCATTTTTGGATATGTTACCGTGGCATCATTTTCGGATATGTCGCCGTGGCACCATTTTTGTTTCGCCGCCGTGGCACCCTTTTCGTTCCGCCATGGTGACCAAATGCTTCATAACATGCTCATGTCAACATTTTCATAAAATTGCATAAAACTTGTGCATGTCATCCGCATCATGTTAACAACATTTAAATGCTTAAAATTGTGTTTGAATTATATTGCTAAATGACATGGGGACTTTCTGGAATTGTTGTTTGTTGTTACCGGCCTCATTTAAACTTGCCTAAATAGTTAGTTCAATTATGTTTCACCTCTTGCCATGTTTGACAACATTTAATATTGTTGGTTAGCCTAACCGAGAGAGAACTAAATAATTGATGTGGTGTTCCGTCAATATGCAACTCGTTGCATATTAAGCTCCATTTAACTTGTAGTATTGTTTGTTGCACTTTGCCATGCCATGCCTCATTAAACCGGACATGCATCATATTTGGTTGTGCATCATGCCATGATTATGTGATGGTTGTTTACCATGTTGTTTGCTTCTTTCCGGTTTGCTTCTCTCGTTAGCTTCGGGTTCATTCCGGAGTTGTGAGGATTCGTTCGTCTATGTCCGTTTGTCTTCTTCATGGACGCGTTCTTCTTCCTATTGGGATTTCAGGCAAGATGACCTTTACCCTCGATATCACTTCTATCTTTGCTTGCCAGTTGCTCCGTTCTATCGCTATGCTGCGCTACCTATCACTTGTTTACCATGCCTCCCATATTGCCATGTCAGCCTCTAACATTTTCACCCTTCCTAGCAAACCGTTGTTTGGCTATCTTACCGCTTTGCTCAGCCCCTCTTATAGCATTGTTAGTTGCAGGTGAAGTTGAAGATTGCTCCATGATGGACAGGATTATGTTGGGATATCACAATATCTCTTATATTATTAATGCATCTATATACTTGGTAAAGGGTGGAAGACTCGGCCTTATGCCTGCTGTTTTGTTCCACTCTTGCCGCCCTAGTTTCCGTCATACCGGTGTTATGTTCCCGGATTTTGCGTTCCTTACGCGGTTGGGTGATTTATGGGACCCCCTTGACAGTTCGCTTTGAATAAAACTCCTCCAGCAAGGCCCAACCTTGGTTTTACCATTTGCCTACCTAAGCCTTTTTCCCTTGGGTTCTGCAGACTCAAGGGTCATCTTTATTTTACCCCCCGGGCCAGTGCTCGTCGTGAGTGTTGGTCCAACCTGTCAACCGCCGGTGGCCACCAGGGGCAACTCTGGGCTGGCCTACCGGAAGTTTGGACAATCTGGTGTGCCCTGAGAACGAGATATGTGCAGCTCCTATCGGGATTTGTCGGCACAGCGGGCGGCTTTGCTGGTCTTGTTTTACCATTGTCGAAATGTCTTGTAAACCGGGATTCCGAGTCTGATCGGGTCTTCCTGGAAGAAGGTCTATTCCTTCGTTGATCGTGAGAGCTTGTGATGGGCTAAGTTGGGACACCCCTGCAGGGTATAATCTTTCGAAAGCCGTGCTTGCGGTTATAGGTAGATGGGAATTTGTTAATGTCCGGTTGTAGATAACTTGACACCAGATCCGAATTAAAACGCATCAACCACGTGTGTAGCCGTGATGGTCTCTTTTCGGTGGAGTCCGGGAAGTGAACATGGTTTTGGGTTATGTTTGACGTAAGTAGGAGTTCAGGATCACTTCTTGATCATTGCTAGCTTCACGACCGTTCCATTTGCTCTCTTCTCGCTCTTATTTGCGCATGTTAGCCACCATATATGCTTAGTCGCTGCTGCAACCTCACCACTTTACCCCTTCCTTTCCCATAAGCTTAAATAGTCTTGATCTCGCGGGTTCTGAGATTGCTGAGTCCTCGTGACTCACCAGATACTATCACAACAGTTGCAGGTGTCGATGATACCAGTGTAGGTGATGCAACCGAGCTCAGATGGGAGCTCAACGAAGACCTTGGTCATTGCTATGTTTCGTTTCATGTTGATCAGTAGTGGAGCCTAGTTGGGATGATCGGGGATCTAGCAGTTGGGTTATCTTCTTTTCTTTTGGCTTCGTCCGTAGTCGGACTATGTGTGTACTCTGAATGATGTATGATTTACTATATGTTCATTGTGTGAAGTGGCGATTGTAAGCCAACTCTTTATCCCATTCTTGTTCATTACATGGGATTGTGTGAAGATGACCCTTCTTGCGACAAAACCACAATGCAGTTATGCCTCTAAGTCGTGCTTTGACACGTGGGAGATATAGCCGCATCGTGGGTGTTACAGTTCCCTTCTGGAATGACAAGCGGCAGTTTGCCCTGCCGGCGTCGAGTGATCCTTTCCAGACCTTTTCCCAAATTGGGGCCCCTTTCCCTTGGCTCCTCATAGGATTGTGGACCTAAAAAGATGGTAAAATCAAGAATCGATACAATTAAACCACAATTACACATATAGAAGTGTACTAATAAATGGAGAACATCATTTCAAAATGAGTAATTATAACGACAGGAAGTAAGCTCACAAAAAAGTCAAGACAATAAACTAGTAACCATATGGCAACACCAACTAAATGGAATAATGCAGTATTTGTCATGTTGGTGTGTTTCTGATTGTTACAAATGCACAGGTTAACTGGAACGGAAGACACGGTTCAAGCAGATTTCAACAAGGCAATATCTTCAGCAAAGATAGAAGAAGATAAAACTAAAATCATGATATAATCCATTGCAAGAAACACAATTTTAAATTCAGTACTATGTAAATTGTCCTTATTTAAATCTGTGATATTAAGAAATGAGCAATGGAGTTGTCCTTGAGAATATCATCATCCCGCAACACTAGAATGACTTATTTAAATACTGTGATATCATAGAACAATAGATTGAACAAGAAGTTTAACTCTAATAGATGCTAGAAATATTCAGGTTATAACATGCCTTCGGAGTTATTGTTAGGTTGGGTTTGCTGATTTGGTTGGGCACTACCACCAGCTTCGTTGGCCATCTCATTTTCTTCATCACGATGGGCAATGAGATCAGCTCCATTGGCAATCCAGTTGTCATCATCACAATGTCCAGGATCATCACCTTTTTAGAAAAAAGCATCCAGTGAGAGTATGTTCATCATGCAATCAGAGCTAATAGCCTAGGCTAGCAATTTAAAACAAAAAAACATGAACATGATATGATAATAATAGTAAGAACTTGCCTTCAACACCATGGTCATCAAAGTTGGGAACAATTTCTTCAGCTTGGCGGACAGAAGCCATAGAAGTAGTTGGCTCATGGATGACACTTGGTGTCTGATGTTTAGGATCAGACATTTCCTCACTTTGAGTACTTGCATCAGCATCTTGTAAGAGAGCTTTCTTCGACCTTGTGACTCGTGGATTAGCTGGGAGGTCCGCATGAACTCTCTAAGGAGGCCGAGGCTTGACTCCACCAGGGGGCATGGCAGCAGATCTTTTCTTACTAGTTTTCTGACTAGTATTCTTACAGCCCTGATATGAAAACATGGTTTAATCCAGAAACAATAATAAAATTCTGCTGCAACGGCAAACAAGCAACATATCTAAGCAATGAATGACTAGATGGAGGAAATTAGCACCTTAGAGTTTGAGCTAGCAGCAGGTGTGGACTGCAGTGCTTCTGTTTCATCTACTAAACTATCATCGGATGACTCTCCTTCACTGGTATTGTCCTTGTTAGGATGGTACTCAGCTTCAGAATCATCACTACTATGCTTGGGTTTATTTTTTTCAGGTGAAATGACAGTTTTAGCTGCAAACAATGTTGATAGTGCCGGAATTCCGAGTGCTTGCAGCCTTGAATTGTTCCTTATGCATGTTCTGATGCGCGACTCCTCCAAAGGATGCAGCGGTGCTTCTAAGATGAGTGAACACATGAGCACGAATTACTATGTGTATAATCTATAGTTAATAACAAAGTACTATATTTTGATTAAGTTTGTAACAATATGTGACCCAAATCTACACTTGGCAGGACAAGACCCTTTTTTCATAGCTATGACTAGAACTCTAATGGACAAGAAACACTAGCAACTTAAATAAAACACAAGAAAAACGCTTTTACCACACACCCATCAGACATACATATGCATGAACAACAAATAGGCAGGCGTGGGGTGGGTTAAGAAGATTATACCTGCTGTCTTGCGTCCTTGGGGTTTCTTCGCTGCAGTCTTCTTCCCCATGAGTGTGGCGCAGAGATCCTTGAAGCAGCGTCATACGGTCGCGGCAACGGCTTGTTCTAGGGTTTGGTGGAGCGGAGAGGAGGGGAGGGGATTCTTGACCGGCAGTTGAGGTGGAGTGGTGACCGGCGGTGGAGGCAGAAGAGCAAGGGGAGCCGTGCTCTGCAGTGGCGCAGTGTGGTGGCGTTGGCGGTGGCGGCGGCAACTTACTCTAGGGTTTGGTGGAGGCGGATTGTGGGGGAGAGAGGGTCTTGACCGGCAGTGGAAGAGCAAGGGGAAGGGGAGGGAGGGGATTCGTGCTCTGTGGTGGAGGTGGACAAGGAACGGAGGTCGGGCTCGGCGGTGGAGGAGGTGAAGCCATGGCCGGCGGTGGGAGAGGAAGGGGAATGGGAGGGAGCGGATTTGACGATACGCGGGGGAGGAAGGGGATTTGGCTGGTCATGCGGGGGAGGAAGGGGATTTGTGTGTGTCAAATTACTAATATGCCCTTCATATTGGTACTGGTGGATGAATGGATATGTGTAATTTTTGGGAACACTGGTAGGCAATGGCATCAATTCTTGTTGTGTTGTTTTTGCCTTGGCGCGGCTGGAGCGAAAACTGTACCGTGCGCGCACGATTTTTGCCGCCAAGCCGTATTTAGAACATTCTAGAGCATATATCACATGTTTATTATTTGTTACTGTAATTAGTAAGACATATATTTAATTATGCACTAGAATTAGCAAGACATATGCGCCAACTTTTTTTCAAAACATGTGGAAACGATGACATAGTATAAAAAATCGGACCAGACCGACGGTTTGACTGGTAAAAATTTGAACCGACATCCTTACCGGTTCGATTATCGGTTTAGTTATTCACAATAGCTACATGTCAATCGCCTGACTTTCGAAGTTGGTGTCAGTCGATTTTTGGTTCAATGGAGAAACAGCGGGAGAGGGAGGAAGAAGTCGCCGGAGAGGAGGAAGAACCTCGCTGGGCAGGCTACCCCACCATCTATCTTAGGGTGGTGGGTGGGCGAGGCAGCACGACAGTTGTGGGGCGACGGCAACGAGCGGTGGTGAAGGTTTGCCAAAGAAAAAAACGGCGAGGCCCGGGCCTAGAGGGATGTCCGAGGTGGTGGCAACTTTGTTCTTTGTATCATCCAAACGAACAACGTTATTTATTTGGTCATCTCCATCCGAGTTGACCTCCATGCCAAACTTTGTTCTTTGTATCATCGAAACGAACAACATTGTTTATTGGGTCATCTCCATCCGAGTTGATCTCCATGCCGAACTTTGTTCTTTGTATCATCAAAACGGACAACTTTATTGATTGAGTCATCTCCATCCCGGACTTTGTTCTTTGTATCATCAAAACGAACAACTTTATTGATTGGGTCATCTCCATCCGAGTTGATCTCCATGCCGAACTTTGGGCAACAACTTTCTATCAAAACGAGAGCACACCATCCAAGGTGTAGGATGTCGACATACGTCGACCGATGGGCGGCATGGGCTCCAGGTTGGATGGACGGAGAGCTCACGAATGGAGCGCACACTCTTAGAAGCTTTCAATGGAGCCGCGACCGGAGTTGAGGAAGACGGGTACCTTAAAAGAAATATCAGTTCAACACGCTGACATATGCTACCTACACTACTTAAGTAGCTTAAAAATGCAACCAAATTCATATAGAATTATCAATTCAATTTTTTTAAATAATCAAGTCATTTGGATTTTGCAGTTTAAAAGAAATATCAGTTTTTTTGGCGGGTCATTTGGATTTTGCGGGTCAGTTTAAAATAAAATTTCAGTTGAAATAAAAAAAAGAGCAATCATGTCATTTGGATTTTTCAGTTTAAAAGAAATATCGGTTGAAATAAAAAAAATAAAGTAATCAGGTCATTTGGATTTTGCGGTTTAAAAGTTGCAGTTAGTCAAAGTTGGTCAACAAAATTTCATTCAAACAGAGAAATACAGAGACCACGTCGATCACATATTTCAGAAATACGCTATCCATTATACCTGTTTCTACCCGTGTGGTAGAGCGCGTCCAAGGGGGAAGGGCTCGCGCGATGGATCAGCCACCGCGTCTGGTGGCTCGCGCGATGCCTGTTGGGTAGCATGGGGTCGCTTCACAAAGGTCTAAAATGACCAGAATTACGTTTTGGAAGATGGCATCTAAACTAGATACAACAAACTTGATTTTAGGCCATATTATGAACATACATGAGCCATATGAATTTCAGGAATAATTTGTGTACCTGTATAGCCAATTACAGCACACAAATGCCATCCTGACAACAGCCGGTACAGAGATAATATATTGTCAGGCATACAAGAAGGATTACAACCACAGCGACTTTGTTAACACACTGACAGAGTATAACTCTGATACGGATCACAACAAGGATCAGCGGTCATTGGCCTATCAAGGCAAACAAAAATATAACTCCAAATACAACTCTGATACGGATCACAACAAGGATCAGCAGTCATTGGCCTATCAAGGCAAACAAAATATAACTCCAGATACAACTCTGTTACGGATCACAAGAAGAATCACCGGTCATTGCCATATCAAGGCAAACAAAATAAAACTCCAGATACTCCCGTTGTAGATGACAGGAGCCAAAAGCATTGTACAGACCAACTTAAGCTTGCAGCACAACCTTTTTTCAGCATCTCCTTCTCAGCCTTGTCAGCAACGCCTGTCGAATATTTCAAATTTAGAAGTGCATTCAAACTGTACATATGCAAAAGAAGACGATGTACTGAACTGAACAAACTTGTAGTGCATAAACACCTCAGTCTCCCATGTACTATACTGAACAAGCATGTAGTGTATAAACAGCAACAGGATATTGCAGTAGCAAAGGAAAAAAATTAAGCAACAAGAATGAAGATAGTACCTTCTACATTAAAACATCTACTCGTCATCGCTGTCGACATCCATTGTGGCATCTCCTTCATCTTCGCTGCAATACTCCAAACCTGTGGCATCTTCTTCATCTTCGTCGCCACCTTCATACACTTATGTGGTTTTTTCTTTCATCAAACGAGCAACGACATCAGCTTTAAAAGTAATGCCTTGCTCATCATCTCTATGCAAAGGCTTCTCAGATGTAAGGTCAGAAACTGATGTTCTCCTACCCTCCTCTTCACAACACTCCTCCTCTTGATATGCAGGACCACTAAAAGGTACACCCTCAGTTTCACTAATATTGAACAGATGCCTATGGTCAAATGTTTGCACAACTTGCCAATTTTTCCCATACTTCGTGTCTGGCAAAAAAAAGACCTTACTAGCCTGAGTAGCCAGAATCAAAGAATCATCCTTGTACCACAAACTTCCAACATGTATGCTTTTGAAAAAACCATCATTTTTAAGTTCAGTCTTCTTTCCATCAAGTTTAAACCAGTCACATTTAAACAAAACAACTGACCTATCTTCCAAGTTATAATCTAACTGAATGATCTCCTTCAAGGTTCCATAAAAATCTATGACCTTACGGTCATGATTCCACTGTTCTGCGTCCTCTTGTTGCTATCACGAGCAACAGTGCTAAATCTAATCCCATTCACTATGCACGATGAGAATTTCCGGACTCTCCGATCAGGACCACATGCCAAGGCAAAGAGATCTTCATCTACATCTTCGCCAACCTCATCTTGCAGCCTCATCATCTGCAACAGCACACAAACACATACATTAGAATCTGCAGTGAAATTTGACAACCAAAAATTATAACTAGATGTGAATGAAAATTAACATAGTTCCTGAACCATGTCTGAAATTTTTGTTGAAGCTCTTTATCACCGTCCAGCAATCGTTTCCTCTTTAACTCATCTCTGAACATACTGTAAAATAAAACAAATTAGTCTCGAGATCACATATGTACAACACAATGCAACAACCACAAGTTTCAGAAGTGACAACGTACTCGATATATTTCTTAGCTTGATCACAATTGTTCAACACATACCACACCATTTGGTCAAATTCTTTTTGCTCATGCACATATTCATATTCATATCCTGAAGTGAAATTAACTCCATGCCCAAAAACGTCAACACCATAGGCTTCTTCATCTGAAAAACCTATATTTCTTGGTTTACGATTAAATATTGTTTCAACATCATCCATGTACCTGGAGCAAAATGTCAGGCATTCATCTGCAATATATGCCTCAGCAATCGAACCTTCTCGTCGCGCCCTATTCCTCACATAGCGCTTTAAAGTATATAGCCTTCTTTCAACTGGGTACATCCACCCATATTGTACGGGACCTCGAAGCAATGCCTCTTCAGGTAAATGTACAGCAAGGTGCACCATCACATCAAAGAATGCAGGCGGGAAAATTTTCTCAAGCTTCCACAAAATTACAGGGATTTCCTTCTTCATTTCGGCCAAGACATCTCTATTAAGAGTTTTTCTGCACAGTTCTCTGAAAAACTTGCCTAACTCAGCTATTTCTTGATAGATATCACTGTCCAAAAATCCTCTCATGCCGGCAGGTAAGATTCTCTGGAGAAGAATGTGACAATCGTGTGTTTTCAGGCCTTGTACCTTGGTTCCATCAGCACTTGTGCATCTTGAGATGTTGGAAGCAAACCCATCTGGAAACTTTAACTCTCGTAAAAATTGACAAAATGCAACCACTTGTTCTTTGGACAAGGTATATCGGGCCCGAGGCATCACATATGAGTATCCCTCCTTCCTCAATTGCAACTCCTCTTTAATATTCAAATCTTCGAGATCAATCCTAGCATTAAGTGTGTCCTTTGTCTTACCCTCCAGATTCAGAATTGTCCCAATGAGGTTTTCACAAATGTTTTTCTCAATATGCATGACATCAAGATTGTGTCTCAGCTTGAACTTTGCCCAATACTTCAAATCCCACAAACAAACCCTCCGGCCCCAAATTGGCACATGATCCTTCTTGCTGCCCAAGTCAGAACGCTTCATTTTCCTACTTTCTTGTTGTTTCCCATGTCTAACCTTCTCCAATTCTTGTTGCAACTCTTTCTCGAAGAATTTACCTGGCTCATCATTGCTTTCATGAAGACCAACAAATTCATTGTTTCTCCACAAACGATGACCCCTTGGAAGGAAACGATAGTGACCAATATACCCAATTTTACTCCTTAGGTTGTAAGAAAGAGGGTGTTTGTCACAATGAATACATGCAAAATAGCCTCTTGTGGTACGCCCTGAAAGAGTGCTCAGAGCTGGGTAATCGTGAATGCACCATAGAACTGCAGCATGAAGATCAAACATTTTTCCACTAAGAGCATCATATGTACGCACACCATCCCAGAGCTCAAGTAATTCTTCTACAAGTGGTTGTAGAAAGACATCGAAGTGCTTGCCAGGTGATTTGGGACCTGGAATCAATAGAGCCATCATAAAATTTGACTGATCCATGCATGCCCAAGGTGGAAGGTTGTATGGTATAACAAATACAGGCCACATACTATAGGTTGTGTTAAAATTTCCAAAAGGATTGAACCCATCAATGGCAATGCCAAGCCTAAAGTTTCTGGCATCTTTTGCAAATTCTGGAAATTTTTCATCAAAATCTTTCCACGCATCACCGTCTTTTGGATGACTCAGTTCCTTCTCATTGGGCTGCCTCTTTAGCTCATGCCATTGCGCTTCTTCTGCACCTTTTTTGGAAAGAAACATCCTCTTTAGCCTAGGCACCAATGGAAAATGCCTGAACACTTTCTGTGGAATCTTCTTTCTAGCAGGGTCTTTCCACCTTGACAGTCCACAAACTGGGCAGTTGTCATGATTGGCATATTGCTTTCTGAACAGAATGCAATTATTAAAGCACACATGTATAGACTCATACCCAAGGCCTAATTCCTTTAGAAGATTCTTTCCTTCCTTATACGATTTTGGGAGCGTATTGGGTTCAGGGAATGCTTCAGCTTATAGCTTCAAAATTTCAGTAAATGCACTATTCGGGATCCTATGATATGACTTCAAGTGAAGAAGCTTTACCACAAAGGAGAACCTTGAAAACTTGGTACAACCATGATAAAGCTGTCGTTTTTCCTCCTTCATCACATTCTTCAAAAAAGACTCATTCTCGGAAGGGTTTACACCATTGTTAGCATCTTGATTTTCAGTTTCACTCTGAGCTTGTTCTACTGCTGTGCGTAGATCTTCAAACATCTCTTCAAAGCGGTCAGTGCCATTGTCACCATCCTCGGTGTCATGCACATCAACAGGATGTTTAATAACATCTACATCAAAGTCTTCTCCATGATATATCCAGCGAGTATACGTTCTTTCCATGCCATACGTCAGTATGTGCGTGTTCGCAACGGTCTGATGCTGGTAGTTATGATTAAGGCATTTTCTACATGGGCAGAGTATGTTATCATCCTCGCTGAATTTCTCTTGAATGAAGTTCATAAATTCTTTGACACCTTCGATGTACTCACGGGAAAACAATGTACCATGAATCCAACGTCTATCCATCTAAATTGCAGAAAAAGAACCAACTCAATCAAAGGTTTACCCCGGCAATCAAATTAACATGTACAGTATAGCAAACTAGAATATGTTCAGATTTAAAATTATACTGCTTCGCACTATAGTGAACACAGTTCATCAAAAGTTTTTTTTTCTTTTGCTGTGACAAAGGAACATACACCACTTGACAATATTTCATTGATTATTCGATATTAATGTACATGGATACAGAACCACGACAGTTATTTCGGAACAGAGGGAGTACTAGATATCTTAGCCTGCCAGTTTTGAATTTTTAAAAAACCAATTTCAGTACAGACCATGTACCAAATTCTACACAATCAAGAGAATATTACAAAATATTATCTGAGAAAAAAAAGAGAATTTGTTATGTCTATTACTAGTAGAAGTTCTCAAGATCCTCTGCCATGGTCCTTTGGTTAGCTACTCGGATGATCAGGTCTATTACTAGTCTGGAAATGGAATCATCACTAGGCACAACTATCATATATGTCAGTTCCAGAACCATGTATGACCATTTTTTGCTACCAATACCTTTTGCCCCATCAAGGCGTCAACTATAATCAAATAGCCCAAAGTCGGGACACAATATCAACATGCAACATGATTAAAAGCAAGCAATTTTTTACACACTTCACATAAACATTATTTGTCCTTCTCAATAGACAACGACATCACTAAATTAGCGCACATGTCATACAAATTCAGCACAGGTGAGAATGCGTCCAACTTTCAGGTACCACTATAGTTTTGTGAATTGTGTGCCTAGCACCATCGTTTCTAATCTGACTTGGACTATAGCTAGTCTAAAAAAAACAGAGGAAGGTGATTAAGTTTTTGTTTCTAATGCACACATACAACTAATGATTTTCCACTCGGGTTACTATCAACACTGAGGAATTAAACACTTGAATTAAGCACTAAAGAATTGCAGGTTCGCTGCTTCGAACTCGAGTGACAGAGGTGAATCGGCTAAAAGAAGAACATGATTTTGTAATGAACTCTAACTGCGCATCACCGGAAAAGAATGGGACGGTGTGTTATATATAGGTACCTTTTGTTCTTACGCAACTTTTCTGGGCAGCTTCTCTATTCTTCTCAAGACCTGAATAAAACCAAGACAGACTTATTTAGCATCCTTTTCTAGGCATCCTGTTCTATCATAAACAGAGGATGTGTAATAGTGCAAAAAAATGTTCGATCAATTCTCGCTTAACCTATTGGTAATATCTATTCTTAACATCCTGTAGTAGGATGTAGCAACATCTCTACAGCCCCATCGAGATCATTCAGTTTAGTGTGAATTTGAGTAAGCATCTAACTTCAGCATATAAACTTGTACCCCAGTGTACTGAGCTAGTGAACTAAATGGGCTTAGTTGTTAACTGTATGTGTCACTCCATCAGTGAGAAGATTCAGTTAGCTTACCGGTATAGTTCTGAAATTCAGCTAGCCTCAATTTAGTATGTATTATAGTTCAGCATATAAACTTCAGCATATAAACTTGCCACTGAAGTGTATTGAACAAATGAGCATGATTAGCATATAAACTTGCCACTGAAGTGTATTGAACAAAAGTGCATCCCAAATTCTGAAGGGGGGAATTGGAAATCACAATATTTAGTCAACAAATCTGAAGGAGAGAGATGATTTCTGCCGGAGACATACCACTCGCTCCTGGCTGGCGTTGATGTGGGGAAAGAACCGGGGCGTGTTCGGTGCAGTAAGTGTGGCAGCGACTGGCTCGTCCATGCAGCAATGGCGGGGCGGCGGCTGGATCTTTGGCGCGCCAATGGCGGGCGGAGGCTGGCTCGTCGATGCAGCAAGGGCGCCCAGCAGCGAGACGAGAGGCTGAAGGGATCCTGAAGATGGTGTCGAGATGGACCACCCCATCGGATCAAACCACCCTCGCCCGGGCAGTCGTCGGTGGCACTGGCGGCGCCGATGGTCGATGGGATCTGGAGAATGTGAGAATCAGGGAAAAGAAGTCTCCACTGTTTTTTTACGGGAAGCAACATAATGCAAAATACACTGTCATGTGGGGCATACAATGGCACCCACGTATCCTCACAGTTTAATTTTTTTAAGCAAAACGTCTGGTCTGACCGACATGTGGGCCAACGAATGGGCATGTACGCCACGTCAGCAGGAGCACAATCCATGACAGTGTGGATGGTGTATATTAAAAAAATTCTAGGCCCGTCTAAGCCCACTTGGTTGATTCATGACAGTTTCTGTGATGGTAGTATGAGGTCCGTCATTAAGGGCCTGCTGTTTTCCGGCCCAACCGCGGCTTACAAATTGGTGACGGTATTCGTGACGGGTCGAGGTAAACTGTCATAATCTGTGACGGATTTCGGGAACGTCAGCAGGAATCTGTCATGGATTAACAAGTTTCTTGTAGTGGGGTTTGGCCCGGATGTTGCTCCCCGGTGTCCCTCTGGGCCGACCTGACACAACCGGGTGGAGAGGTCCACTGGTTAAAGCCCGTCCGTGGGAAGTCAAAGGGCTAGATCTCGTGGTCAACCGCTCCAGGGTTAGGCGGGACGGGGGCCCTGGGGGTAGCAATGCCATCGGAGCGTCGTACCGGGCCCTCATACATGCGGGGTGGTCTTGTGGCATGTCCGAAAAGGCGGCACGCATCTCCGGTGCGTGGCCCCCCTCACGGACGACGCTGCCGCCGGCACCTGGAGGGGGGGGAAACTACCGCGTCGGCTCTACACGGAGTGGATGTAGCTGTGGGTTTGGCCCGGATGTTGCTCC
>NW_021311636.1:20728-21283 GCF_002162155.2 Triticum dicoccoides
GCTGACCGGACACAACCGAGTGGAGAGGTCCACTGGTCAAAGCCCATCCGTGGAAAGTCAAAGGGCTAGATCTCGTGGTCAACCGCTCCAGGGTTAGGCGGGACGGGGTCCTGGGGGGTAGCAATGCCACCGGAGCATCGTACCGGGCCCTCATACATGCGGGGTTGTGTTGTGGCATGTCTGAAGAGGCCGCACACGTCTCCGGTGCGTGGCCCCCCTCACGGACGGCGCCGCCGGCGACACCTGGAGGGGGAAAACTGCCGCGTTGGGTCTACACGGAGTGGATGTAGCTATGGGTTTTGCCCGGATCTTGCTCCCCGGTGTCCCTCTGGGCCGACCTGACACAACCGGGTGGAGAGGTCCACTGGTCAAAGCCCGTCCGGGGGAAGTCAAAGGGCTAGAACTCGTGGTCAACCGCTCCAGGGTAAGGCGGGACGGGGCCCCTGCGGGGTAGCAATGCCACCGGAGCGTCGTACCGGGCCTTCATACATGCGGGCTGGTGTTGTGGCATGTTCGAAGAGGCGTCACGTGTCTCCGCTGCGTGCACCCCCACAC
>NW_021311637.1:0-1411 GCF_002162155.2 Triticum dicoccoides
CCCCCTGGTTGTGCATGAAGAGGAAGTACATTCACATGAGTATGCTAATTGAAGGGCCGAAACAACTAGGGAACGACATCAATCTGTATCTGGGGCTGCTGAAAGAGGAGATTGACACGCTGTGGAAAACGCCAGCCAATACGTGGGACGCCGCAGAGAAAGAATATTTCCCTATGAGAGCCGCACTGCTCACGACGGTGCACGACTATCTCGGTTACGGATATCTTGCGGGGCAGGTAGTCCACGGATTTTCTGGATGCGTAAGGTGCATGGATGACACAACGTATCGCCAGCTAGATAGAGATCCCGGGTCTTCGAAAACCGTGTTCATGGGACATCGAAGGTGGCTTCGCGACGATGACCCGTGGAGGAAACGCAAGGATCTGTTCGATGGTGAAACCGAACCCCGAAAACGCCCGTGTCCGAGGAGTGGCGAGGAAATAGACAAGCTGTTGAAAAATTGGAAAGACTGCCCACTGCCGGGAAAGAAGCAAAAGGCGCCAGAGCCGCTGCTGAAGGTATGGAAAACGAGGTCTGTTTTCTGGGACTTGCCGTACTGGAAGATCCACCGTGTGCCTCACAGCCTTGATGTCATGCATATCACGAAGAACGTGTGCGAGAGTCTGCTTGGTACCCTGCTCAACATGCCAGAGAGGACCAAAGATGGGCCGAAAGCAAGGGCAGACTTGAAATCAATGGGCATCAGGCAGGAGCTTCACGCTATATGATGATGATGATGATGATGATGATGATGATGATGAGGCGAAGCAGGACACAGAAAGTCGTCGCAAAGGCAAAAAGGCCAAGAAGACCGGAAATGACTACCCTCCCGCGTGCTTCACTCTAAGTCAGGAGGAGATCGAGCAGTTTTTCACCTGCCTCCTAGGAGTAAAACTTCCTTACGGTTACGCGGGGAAGATAAGCAGATACCTAGACCCAGCGAAGCAGAAGTTCAGCGGGATGAAGTCTCACGACTGTCACATGCTGATGACGCAGATACTTCCAGTTGCAATCTGTGGGATCATGGACGCGCACGTCCGTGAAACGCTATTTGGCCTATGCAACTTCTTCGACGTCATCTCTCGGAAGTCGATTGGCGTGAGGCAACTCAGAAGGCTACAGGAAGAGATCGTGGTGATACTATGCGAGCTTGAGATGTACTTCCCGCCCGCATTCTTCGACGTTATGGTGCATCTGCTGGTCCATATAGTGGAGGATATCATCCAACTCGGGCCGACGTTCCTGCACAGCATGATGCCATTCGAAAGGATGAATGGTGTCATCAAAGGATACGTTCGCAACATGTCACGTCCAGAGGGAAGCATAGCCAGGGGCTTTCTGACCGAAGAGTGCATCTCCTACTGCACGAATTATCTAGGCATCGAGAACCCCGTTGGTCTGCCCGTCAACA
>NW_021311638.1:0-1429 GCF_002162155.2 Triticum dicoccoides
GTTAAATGTGCTATTTTGAAAAAAGGGAAATCAGAATACAGAGGTACACTCCACCAATCCATGAGCGTGTTAATATCATATTTTAGTTACTGGTTATAGTTGCTTTTAGCTAATTCAAGTTTGGCATTAGCAATCTTTGCCATGCGAGTATATTTTGTCTTGGAAGTCAGTAAATTCCAATGAGTCATCAGTTGATAAAAGCAATAGACAAAACTGGGAGAAGCTCATCCACTATATATGCTTTATTCCGTCAATTCACATTGTAAAAAAGGGTACTTAGGATTTCTTATTGTCTTGATTCAAATGATGTTCTATATATCCCATCGACACTTCTATAAATCCAATGTTGGTGTTTCTCCAAAAAGAAAACAAATGATTGCTTGTTATGCCTTCAAATATAATGAACATTCAGTATATATGCAAGTAGCCGCCTTCTTCATCATGTAAGTGCCTTATTTTTGAAATATATAATTGCGCATTTGAGTCAGATCTATATATCTAGGTAGATGACTAGGATCTCTCTAGAAGTGCCAACTAGAAAACAAACCGACATTATGAGAGAAAAGTTCTACTTATTATTTTCAACTATAAAAATATGTGTAATGAGGCAGATTCCTCCAAATATTCCAAATACTTTGATGATGATTTTTTTATTAATCCAACAGTCCCAACATCAATCACTATGGATCGGTAGGTTTCTAACTTGAGGGTCGTTGTGATCCATTTTTGGTTTTGGGCCTTGTGATGCCATGCCTCCATAGGTCTCCAAATATGAAATTCGTCGCCGTCACAAAGAGGTTATTCACTAGATTTAGTGAAAGATGGTGAGCAAGCGTCATCCCAACTGAATAAATTCTGTTGTCATCACATGAATCTGCAACCAAAAGACATGTCACACCTCTTCTGAAGCATGCATGATAAAACAAAATTACATAGAATTTCTTCTTGCAAAAGTTAATTGTTTGTCATGTAGTTCCTCTAGTCGTTTGTTTGTTTGTGCGTCATATCAAACAGTCAATCTCTTATATATGTGAAAACTTTCTATTAGTAATAATACTAAAAAATGGATCTCTTCCAGTGGTAACTATACTAAAAAATTGTGTTCATGTACCCAGTGAAAATATATAGTGCATGTAGTACATATCAGGCTTCGTATAACAATCGGAGTATTGGCACCATGGTCGCAAGGTAATAAGCAATTTATATCCAAGACTATGCGGATGGATACCTTGGATCTCAGCCGATGGAAAACTTACTGCATACTGCAAACCCTGCGCTTCGGGCACAACAAACTGTGTCCACAACAGTTAAGGATACGTGTATCACGTAACCACAAATACACGTTCTAAATAGTAGTTTTCCGTCATATGGTGTTCTAAGTTTTAGTTTTAAGTTTCTAAATTTGTTCACAAATATTTTTAATGATTTA
>NW_021311639.1:0-1210 GCF_002162155.2 Triticum dicoccoides
ATTAAAGTCTCGGAATTGCTCTTCGACCGTGTACTCGGGATACCAGCGGTATCCAGCCTCAGTCATTACCCTGACCAACTTGGCAGTATGGCCGGGTACATCTAGGCATCGAGTCAGGCGAACCACTTGATTGAGGTCGCGAGTGGCCATCTGAAAGCACAATCATAATGCAAAGGCATTAGAATTCCTAGCAAAATTTCGGCAGCATAACAGCTGTAAATGCTCAAGAAGGATTTTGAGACATTTGACAAAGGATTTCGTACACACTCATCATCATCATATCAAAGTTCTGAATCCATTCTAACAACATAATGTGGTAGTAGAACTGAACTAGGCTTGTATCCATCAAACTTATAAGGTACTACTGATTAGTAACACGTGATCCTGATAGAGAGAACAGATCCTAATTCCTTAACCCCCGGTGGAAGAATGGACTGACTCAGATCAGAATGTCATAAGATAAAGGAGTAAAAGAGCCTTACGTTCCAACCCACAAACAATTCCCCTACATATAACTAAAGAATTTCTAGACTCAACATCGACCAGTTTGGCTTGGAGAACCTACAGGCAGTCCGGCTCTGATGCCAACGCTATCAGGACCCCGACTCGATGTCACATCGATCTAGCCGGTAACACCTCATATCACTTTGCCGCCTCACGCACGGTATCCCCACGGGTGTCGCCTTACCTTTGCCCGGGACCGTTTGCGCCTTTTGGCTCACGTATATGATAGTGTCGCTAGCATCCATATGATAAGGAGCCCGGGCTAACATGACTAGTCGTAAACCCAAAGTGGCACAGACTTACAGGGACAGGCATCCATGACCCAGCTTCGAATGTGTCGGTCATCAGCAAATGGGTCCGGGCTGTAGCACTAGGCTAGCAGGACTCCGGTAAACCGGGCTGTAGCGGGCTAACAGGACTCCGGTACTCAAAGCGTGACATTTCCCCGAAGGGACAGACACAGGAACGAAGAAGGACACATGCCGGCCAGCCTAAGTGTTCCAGAGCAGTAGCAAGCTACCATGGCTCAGCGGTAACACTAGGAGACATTTCCCGGTAAGAGAGGCTACTAAAGATAAACGACTAGATAGTCAGATCCCACACATACCAAGCATTTCAATCATACACACAATATGCTCGATATGTGCAAATACAACGAAGCATCACAACATGACTCTACGACACAAGTACTTTATTTAAGGCTCAG
>NW_021311640.1:0-1028 GCF_002162155.2 Triticum dicoccoides
CCATCTTGTAATAACACACCTCCTAATCCAATTCCACTAGCATCACATTCAAGCTCAAAAGTCTTATTAAAATCAGGAAGTTGGAGTAAAGGAGCATGTGTCAACTTATCTTTCAATACCGTGAAGGCTTCTTCCTGTGCGGTACCCCAAAGAAAAGGCACATCTTTCTTTGTAAGCTCATTGAGAGGTGCAGCAATGGTGCTGAAATCTCTCACAAAACGCCTATAGAATCCAGCGAGGCCAAGAAAACTCCTCACTTGTGTGACCGTTTTGGGCTGCGGCCAACTCTCAATAGCTTCAATCTTGGCTTTATCAACTTCAATTCCCTGTGGAGTAACAACATAGCCAAGAAAAGATACTCGGTCGGTGCAAAAGGTGTACTTCCCAAGGTTACCAAACAAACGTGCATCACGTAGAGCAATAAAAACAGCACGTAAATGTTCCAAATGTTCCTCCAAAGATCTGCTATAAATCAATATGTCATCAAAGTAAACTACCACAAATCTTCCAATGAAAGCACGTAAAACTTCGTTCATTAATCTCATGAAAGTACTAGGTGCATTAGTTAACCCAAAAGGCATGACTAACCACTCATATAATCCAAACTTAGTTCTAAATGCTGTTTTCCATTCATCTCCCAATTTCATACGAATTTGATGGTAGCCACTACGCAAATCAACTTTGGAGAATATTGTAGAGCCACTCAATTCATCAAGCATATCATCTAGCCTAGGAATAGGATGACGATAACGAATAGTAATATTATTAATGCCTCTACAATCAACACACATACGTGATGTACCATCTTTTTTCGGCACTAGAATAATAGGAACAGCACAAGGACTAAGGGATTCGCGTATATAACCTTTGTCGAGAAGCTCTTGTACTTGACGCATAATCTCCTTCGTCTCCTCTGGATTGGTACGGTATGGTGCACGGTTTGGCAGTGAAGCACCGGGAATTAAGTCAATCTGATGCTCAATCCCTCGAATAGGCGGTAATCCCGGTGGCACGTCTTGTGGAAAAAC
>NW_021311641.1:0-1194 GCF_002162155.2 Triticum dicoccoides
CGAGAGGGTCCATTGGTTTCGGGCCCAATGCATGGTAGTAGCTGATTCTTAAATCACACATACAGATCTCAGTGCTTAAGGTCGGCTTCAATGAAACAACCCACCATGTACTCCTACATGGCCTCTCATTGATACCTTTACCAAATCGTGTTCACCACACCACTCTCATTACCGACATAATCATTTCACTCTAGCCCATCACCCAGATGAACCAGACCTGACACGACTCTAAGCATAGCAGGCATAGCAAGGTAGGAACAACACATACATATGGCTCAATCAACTCCTACACATGCTAGTGGGTTTCATCTAGTTACTGTGGCAATGACAGGTCATGCAGAGGAAATGGGTTCAACTACCGTAGCACACAGCAGTTTGAAACGCGTTGTCTTAATGCAGTAAAAGAGAGCAGGAGCGAGAACATGGGATTGTATCGGTATGATCAAATGGTTGGTTGCTTGCCTGATGGTTCGATGCACTGATATTGTTCTTCGTTAGGGTAATCACGGTACTCCTCGGAGGCAGAACCTGTCGTAAAGGACACCGATACACAACCATCACCAAACAATGTGCAACAATATGATGCATGCATGAAACATGGCAATATGAGTGTGTTGGGCTAATGCAACTAAAACCAGAAGGGTTTGAACAAATTTGAATCAAAGATTCAAATTTCAAACTCAAACATGGCCTTTTAAAGTGCTTTTCCTTATTCTGCTTAAAACATCAATTTAACTTGTTTGATCATGCATGAAAATAGTACAGATGGATAGATTGGATTTTTCTGATCATTTTTCATATATAACTTGTCTGATTTGGAGTTACAGAATAAAAGTTATGAATTTTTGAAGTTTAAATAATATTCTGGAATTTTCTGATTTAATTTAAATCCAGAAATATATATATTGCGCCAGCATGACGTCAGCATGACGTCAGCGGTCAACTGCGGCTGGCTGGGGTCAAACCTGACGTGTGGGGTCCACACGTCAGTGACAGGGGGGTTTGACAGGGTTAATTTAATCCTAATTAGGAATTAGTGGCGCTGGGGCCCACTGGTCAGTGTCAGGGGGGGTAGTTAGTTTAACTAATTCGGTTAGTGCTAATCCTAATTAGCTAACAGGGCTGGGCCCACCTGTCAGGGACACAGGGGGGTCCTGCCGTGGTCAAGGTGGGTCAAACCCACCGGCGACATGA
>NW_021311642.1:0-1066 GCF_002162155.2 Triticum dicoccoides
GATTTAGTTTTAGGCTGCCTTGGGACGTCCTCCCACCTCCTTGGCCGCCACCCCTTGCTCCTATATAAGTAGATCCATCTAGTAGCTTTTCCTTGGGATTTGTTTAGTTAAAAGTTAGCCATTGCAACTTCGTGTACTTCGTTTGTGTCCAACGACCAGACCAAGACCGCTTACGGATCCCCACCATTATCAATACTTCATATATATTTGCAATATTCAGATTGCTTTATCATATTCTTGCTCGTTCTTCGATTGCTTGCAGGAATAGACCTTCGTGGTCAGGCTGACCGTGCTTCCAGCATCGTCAGTAACCTCAGGAGATTGGTTTAGCGATTGCTAAGGCGCAACGTCGTGCACGTTTGTAGTCGGATTGTCAAAGTCATCTCCACCAAATCGATAGTTATCATCTCATCGAAAGATCGGGACCCTGTCCTCTATCAGGGGAGGATGATGAGGACATCAATACAATTGTTACACCCACAGCCCCTGCTGCTATACATACTGGACCAATTACTAGAGCTCGTGCACGCCAACTAAATTACCAGGTACTTTCGTTTCTTTGTAATGATTCTAATGTTCATGAGAATATGATGCTGCCTAAATTGGATACATTTGTTTTGCTTACAAATGAAGGGCCTAGCTTGGAGAAGGATGAACATTGGAGCAAGAACAACCATGGAGATGATGGCATGCGCAAGGGAAACAAGAACGGAGTTACAAGTGATGATTTCAGGACTTTGAAGCCACCATAATGGGTGCATGAAGCCTTGGACGAAATATACAAGATGCCACTTCATAAATTTCGTCCCGAGGCTATTTTAGGTGCTGCGTCACCTTATTATTGGGCCAGGCCCATGTAATTTCGAAATACATAAGTATAGGCTATTTTTAGAGTCCGTATGTGTGGGGAAACAAGAGATAGGGTTGATTTCGGACCCCTCCACCAAGGGCCACGAAATTCCCCCCTCTTCCTCCATATATACAGCCCTTAGGGCATCGTTTAGACTTTGGGTTTTGTTTAGATTAAAAGTTCGCCATAGCTGCAACTTCGCGTACTTCGTTTGTG
>NW_021311643.1:0-598 GCF_002162155.2 Triticum dicoccoides
TTTACGTGTCGGTCATCAACACTCACAGTTTTGGCCGATTCTGGCCCGTTTCATGGACTATTACTCACCATTTTGGGGCCCCGAAGTGATTTCCACGGTTGTTTGACCCCATGGTGCGCTTACGTGTCGATCATCAACAAGCGCACTTTGGGCCGATTATGGCCCATTTCTTGGATTATTACTTAGTTTTGGGGTCCCGGAGTGATTTCCATGATTGACGAACTCCGGGGTGCGTTTACGTGTCGGTCATAAACACTCGCAATTTTGGCCAATTCTCGTCCGTTTCATGCACTATTACTCACCGTTTGGGCGTCCCAGAGCGATTTCCACGATTGACAATCCCCGGTGTGCGTTTGCGTGTCTCTCGTCAACACTCACAGTTTTGGCCAATTCTGACGCGATTCGTGGGCTATTACTCACCATTTAGGGGTCCCAAAGCGATTTCCATAGTTGTTGGACCCTAAGGTGCGTTTAGGTGTCGGTCATCAACACTCACTGTCTTGGGGCCCCGGTGTGATTTCAACGATTAACGAACGGCGGGGTGCGTTTACATGTCGGTCATCAATACTAGTAGTTTTGGCCAATTCTGGCCCGTTTC